>NW_027673538.1:0-65510 GCF_964194415.1 Vipera berus
TCTCAAGGGAATCCCGTCTCTCTTCCCACTCCTCTCCGGTTTACTTCCAGAATAACAGGCCAGCTTCTTGAATGGATGAAAATAAAAGAGTCGGTAATTATCCATTAGCTTTGTCCAACGAAAGCAACGACAATAATAGTAAATGAAGCAATAATAATAATAATAATAATAATAATAATAATAATAATAATAATAATAATAATAATAATAATAATAATAATAATAATAAATAAAACAACCGCGTGACTGTGAGCTATCAATTGAGCTGTATCTAGTTTTTAATGAGAACCAATCTTGATCCCGTCACTTCTTCGTGATTCTTTTGTATTCTACCATTTCAGCGAATAGACCTGCCCGCATCCAAACGCACGCTTCCAGGCAAAAATCGTGCTTCTGTCTAGCGGGGGGAAGGAGAAGAGACTTACTGTAAGCTTTCCCAGAGGGAAGAGGAATGGAGAAAAACGTCTCCTTGGAGTTCAGTTTCAGTCAGAGGACTCCTGCTTAAACACTCTTTCTGTCACTGCTTCCAGGAACGAAAGCATCTGCACTTGTATGCTCTTAAACTAATTTATGGTGGGAATTATATTTTGGCTTGTCAACTCTCAAGCCATAAAACAAAGTTTATTGGAATCACGTGCTTCGAAAGAGCCACTTAGGACTTATCTCGACGGAACAATAAATAACCTCCAGCTTTAAACTTTTATTCACTTAAATAAAGAGAGCCTACAAGAAGAAGTGGAAGAAAAAGATCAAGAGAGGAAGGAGGGAGAGGGAAGGAGGGACGGACGGACGGAGTGGGTCGTTCCAAATTTAAATCGTTTTAAAATAGCAAGGATCGCCGGGTGCGTTTGTGTACGTCTATGCACGTTTAGGCCAGGATTTTAAAATAATTGCTGGGCAGAAGAAAGCGGCCAAAATGGTGGTTGTCTAGCTCCTGAGGAAAAGTACGTGTAAATTTCCTCGCAAGTGAGTATCGATTGCAAGTTTATTTGGATGAATATGCGTAGAGGGAAGATGGGAGGAAAAGGGAGGGAGAGGGCGGGGGGGGGGGAGTGGAGTAGGATTTTTATAAGTCCAACCTTCCTATCCCACTCTCTACAACCATCCCATAGAGTAACTTTTCAGCTCAGGGCTTCTATTCACATATTATGGTGGGGCAATCATCCATTAAGTCTCACGAGTTTGTTTATTGAAACATTTAATGCTGGGCCCAGAAATGGTTTCTGGTTCTTTCATCCTGGGGTTTTCTGTCTGCTAAGCAACTAGCAGAAGTGGGTCTCTTGGAAGAGGTGGGCTTGAAATCTGCAAGAAACCGAGGCAGTATGTTTCTGAATTGGGGGTGGGGGTGGATTTAGACTAGTTGAATATAGATCATCGCTTGGGTGCTTCCAAGAGGGATGTGGTTCTCCGAGGCAGAAAGCTGGGTGAACTGTTCTGAGCTTCTCCCTAGAGCTTTCTCTAGCAGAACAAGAAGGAAGACCATGCAAGATTGGTTAAAAAAAAAGGCCAGGACTGTTCCTCTGTCTCCTTCCTCTGCCAGAAAACCTGGAAAGCTGATGCTTTGGGGAGGGCTGTAAAACAATAAAAAGTCTAGTGGGGAGGAAAAGTGGGAAGACGTTGAACAAAATGGAGGTTGGCAGTAAACCCAAGTGAACTTGAAAGGAAAGGAGAGCACAGGAAGTTACAGGTCCTTCAGAAAGACCTGCTTTAGCATGAAAAGCTTCACATCTTCCTTTGTAGGTGGAACATTGAAAAAAGGAAACAAGTTCTCCCAACTGGACAAGGCAATATTTGTGGGCGGAAGAAGGATAGTAATCTTGTCCCAGAATGAAACAGAACAGGACAAATACGCTTTGCCACTGGAAAAAGGAGTAGGCCAAAAAGATTGATTGGAAATGGCTTCCAGGGGCCCTCCTCTTCCCATTGTTGCCTTGAGAACTCATCCCAAGATCCCAACATTAGATGAGGTACAACCCCCACCTCCCAACGTAGACACAGTGCCATCCCTCAAGAGGCTTTTAGTTCTGCAGGAGGTATTCTGCATCATTCAGGGGAGCACACTGTTGATGACCCCCTTCAAGGTCCAAGGATTATTACTATTATTTTGAATAGATTTTTTTAAAAAAAGATTGGTCTGGCCACCATCAGCATGGGGAACTTTTCAAAAGTGTGTGGTCATTTCTTTAATCTTCCCCCAACCTGCCACTCCTCTTATACACACACAGACACACAGACACAGACACACTCGAGACTACAGTTCTTACCATCCCTAACTCCTTGGTTTGATTGTTGAATATAGTCCAAAATATTGGAAGAGACCCTCTTTATGGATTTCGGTCGGTCTACTTTAAGTATGACTTAGTCTGAATACTGTGGTGTATAGAACCTACGTTTACCTCTGGGTCCATCTCTATTCCAATTTAGTCTATTCCATTTTATTTTATTATTATTTTTTGGTCTTTTGGAAAGAGAAAAGTTCACAGCCCCATCTGTCAAGTCCAATTTTATTTGATGAGATATCTTAAGGAACACCATGAAACAAATGATCAGAAGTTGGAAAGGGCCTGTTCTCATGGTATTATTGTAATTTTTAGTAATAAGATAATACCAGTCAAGAAGAAGAAAAAACCCATTCTCTCTTTCTGTCTCTCTTTCCCTTTCTCTATTGTTAGATGGAAGGAAGGCTCAGGAAAAGGAGGACTTCTGTGCCCAATGTTTGCCTACCACCTGGAATGATTTACTCCTGCAGAAGGGAATGGAAATAGAGACCATTGGATCTATCACAATGAATGAGACTTGCTTCCAAAGGACGGAAGTAGAAGAATATAGATTTAGAGATTTGTCTGCTTGGGTTGGGCTGGAAGAATTCATGCACTGGGCTGAGAGAAAGCAGTTGGCCTGAGGTCATCTAGCCAACTTTCTACAGTTTATTGACTGAATTGATTTATTGCCATATCAGCTATTTCATAGTTTTGGGATAAGAGTTCTGATCTGAATTCAAGCCATGATAGAGAAATATCATGGCACGGAGATTGGCCTCCCACCTGTATTTTGACAGTATTTTAGTACTTCAGCTCTGCTGTGACCCAAAATATTTGGAGGACGCCCCATTAACACAAAAGTTCAAAAAGCAAAGAGCCAAATGAAATGAAAATAATAAGAGTTGAATTTGATCTCACAAATGATTTCAATCATTGTTCCCCCAGTCTCTTAAATAGAGTCTTTGGGCACCAAAAATTAACATTGTGCCTTAATAAAACTTAGCTATCACCCCAAACACTTTAACTGTGTTATTGAATCACAGAATACTTCTGAAAACCAAAGTTTAATTCTGAGGGGTATACTCTCATCTTTAAATGGATTGTAAACTTCCACAACTGGACTCTCTTAAGTAGCCCAGGTTCTGGTTGCTTTAAGTGCTTAGGAGTTGGATTGTTACTGCAAACATCCCTCTTTAATTGGAATTATAGTATTATAATCTAGTAGGTGTGAAGGACATCTGTGTAGTTCTGGAAAGCCTGAACTACAGAGATGAACCATTATGGATCTTCATTTGGACATTTATCAAATGAGTGGCAAGCATTTGGTAAAGGTAATTTCAGTCCCATGGAAAATCTTCCTAAATTGCTTCTGGTATGCTCCAGATTGCATGTCTTTAAAGGTTTGTGCCATTAGAATGTTAAGTTAAGACTAAAAAGATGTCTGCCCTTTATTAACAATTATCTCTATGTGGGAGCATCCTTGATATAATAATGTAATATAATAATATAATATAATAATATAATATAATATAATATATAATATAATATAATATAATATAATATAATATAATATAATATAATATAATATAATATAATATGATATGATATGATATGATATGATATGATATATATACAATACAATATATAATATAATATATGCAATACAATACAATACAATATCATAATATAAATATATGATATAGTAAATATGGTCTAATATAATACAATCAACCTCCTGCAGATCTATATCAAGATTGAAATTGATAATCTTTCTGTCTGACATTCAGTATCTTTGATGCACGAACATTTATGTGTAGTAAAGAGTATGATACTTGTGAGTTTCTATCTCTCTGTAATCAAATTGCCCATGTGTCTTTTTTCCAGCAATGATAAATAGGTCAACAAGAATCCTGATGCTTTATAAGGATGCAAAATCAGTGTCAGACAGTGGCTAAAAGGCACGCAATAGATATTTAGAATTCTTCTGAGAGGTAAGAAGGCTTCATGTAATGCTACTGGAAAGCAGTTTACTCTTTGATTGGAGCGAGATGAGATGTCATCATCGTCAACCACCTCCTGTAAAGATAGCACCCAGGGCAAGACAAAGTCTTTTGTCCTGAGGCAGAAATCCCACAAGAGTCTTTCTCATTTGCCATCGATAAAACCTAAATAGCAATAGCACTTAGATTTAATATACCACTCCATAATGCTTTGTGCATTTTACAGTGTTAGCCTATTGCCCCCAACAACCTGGGTCCTCATTTTACTGAACTTGGAAGGATGGAAGGCTGACTCAAACTTGAGCCACATTGGGATCGAATTCCAGACTGTGAACAGAGTTTACCTGCAATACTGCATTCTAACCACTGCGCCACTAGGGCTCATCACCTTATTAAAACTGTAATAAGGTCAATTAAGTTAAACAGTTTTTGAAATGGACTGTCCTTTTATAAGAAACTCTTCCCACTAATCTCAGATGTGCCCTGAGTTATTGTCCTACTGAGGAAGTTGCACTCTGTATATATTTGGAGAACCTATTTAATCTGCCTCTGACCTTTGGCATAGCAATGTAAGTCCAGAGTCCAAAACATGGAGTAGGTATTACATAGATCAGGGTTGTCTAACCTGGACAGATTTAAGACTAAGCATGGCTGGCTGGAATATTCTGGAAGTTGAATTCCACAAGACTTAAAGTTGCCAAGGATGGACACCCCTGATCTATGTAATACATATTCCAAGGTTTCAAACAACACATGAAATCATTACAAGTTGGGTCTGTGTTTTCTCAAAAAAGTTATCAAACCTGACAAAAAAGGACAGTATTTTCATCTGCTTTTTCTTTTAATATTATCTTAAATTAAAACCAAAGCCATTTATTAAGCTGTAACCAGAATTTCAGGAATCAGAAGGTTTACAGAACAGTCTAAATGTGTTTATAGTTAAGAGCAGCTTTTCAAATCTGGTGCTCTCAAAATCTATTGAACTGCAAGCTCCATCGTCCCAAACTCCATGACCATGTTAACTGAGAAGATGGGGATTGTAATTCAACACTTGATGAATTATAGATCAAGGAAGGCCAATCTGGAGCAATGGCTAGCATTGGAAGAACCAGGTTTAGATTTATTTTCACAATCATTTACTGGGTGACCTTGGGCCATATTACCTCTTAAGGCATATCTCCATGACCAATTAAAGCACCAGCCACACCTTTTGGTGCAGAAGCAAAACAGCCCCAATATAACACTGATGTCTACAGCAGGGGTTCTCGATTGCAACTTTAAGCCTATAGCTACTAATACATCTATACATATACCTAAGGTAGGTCACCTGACCTCATGTCCAGAGTGACAGTGTGTCTTAGATTTTGTCCATATTGATGCTGTGACCTGACTATCATTCTTTTCTCCATTTAGATAGGCATCAGAGCCATGGTGGCACAATGGTTAGAATGCAGCATTGCAGGCTAATTCTGCTGACTGCCAGCAGTTCGGCAGTTCAAGTCTCACCAACTTAAGGTTGACTCAGCCTTCCATCCTTCCGAGTTGGGTAAAATGGGGACCCGGATTGTTGGGGGGCAATATGCTGCCTCTGTAAACCGCTTAGAGAGGGCTGTAACGCACTGTGTGCAGCAGTGTATAAGTCTAAATGCTATTGCTATTGCTATTGCTATCGCGTTACCTCGAGAACCAGTGTTGTCTTCTTCATTGAGTCCCTTGCTGTCTCTAGCATATGAATTGAATAGCTTGCGCAGTTGGTTTGTTTGTTTGTTTTTAAAAAAATCTGTCTTGATCCACCCAGCCGCATCAGAGTCCAAAGTTGAGTAACATGCTTTGCCTACTGCTACCTTGGGAAAATTAGGTGACCTGATGCATGCATGACAGAAGTATGTTTGGGCCTGTTGATAAGTATGGTGGTGATTGTTCCTTGGGTCACAGGCCAATCCTCTCCTAGCATTTACCCTCTCCTTCCTGGCTTTCCTGAGTTCCTTTTATATCCATCAGCTTCCTTGCTATGTTTGAAACCAATTTCTCTCTAGACTTCCCAAAATGTATGGGAAGAGTGAACAGAACTCTACCTGGAGACTGTTTGTGCAATTCCTGTGAATTGCAACCTGTTTGATGCTACACAATTACGTTTTAAAAATCCCTACAAACTAACTTATGTTTGGGAGGCAGGTTTTCATGGGTTACTTTTCTTGACATGGGTTACTTTTAAATCTGCAAGATGACCAACTGGCTTATGGAAAGACGAGGCAGGAGGGCAGATAAACTAATAATAAAAAACCCCCACAGAATCCCAATTTGAAGAGCTGCACAACAACATTAGTTGTCACCCAAAATTGTGTAGCTGTACAATAAATTCAGATTGGCTTCATTTATTTTGTAATGTGCACACTAGGTTGTTTTCCCACTGGCTGTATGGAAGAAAGCATAGCAGAAAAGCCAGAGGAGAAAACCACTTAGACAGTCTATAAGGATCAGTACCGTTGCACATCTGGATAGTAATAGGGCAGGTAGAAGTCAGTGGTTCACTCAAGGACAGACAGGGATGTTCTATGTGGAGGTCCCCTTTTATGCTTATCTTAGTTTGAATATCCACAAGGAAGGGAGGGTGGTACTTGAAATCTGAAATAGGAAAATGACCAACTATTGTAGGGAGCAGGGTACATTTATTCTAGTGCACAAAATAAAAATATAAACTGTTTCAATCATGGTTTGAGCTAAGTTGAGGCTGCCTCAGATGTTCCAGTTGTCAGGGCAAATGAACAAAAAGATCTTAGCCTAATCTATATCCCTGGGTTGTTCTGGAAAGGATGGATGGATGAAGGGAGAGAGGGATGAAGGGAGGGAAGGGTTTTCCAGTTGCAGAGAATGGCAATCCAATTTGGAAACTTCCTATGGAAGGCATGATGGATGGTATTTGGAAACAGATTACAAGGGTTATACTAAACAAAATAACACTTGCATTGGATCACGGTGGAGATGGCATAATCAATGACCTGTTTATTTCTCAAAACATCAAGGCCTAAAAAGAGGGCTCAGGTCCTTTGTAGTAATCCCCAGGTTTCAGGATAAAACGCCTCCCATGAAAATTACAGACAGTTTAATATTACAGAATCATACAGGGAGGAAATAAAGCAAATGGCCTAGAGGAACAGCTGATGTGGCTTTTCATTAATGTGGTCAGGAACGCATCATTAGGAAGGGAAAGCAGAATGTTCTCAGGTGAAAAATGGGAGGTTTTTTTTTTTTTGAAAGGGCTCTGTTCAAAGCAATTGGAAGGTCTTCCCAAGAAGGTAAAGGCATGGGAGAGAGCCATTCCAGCAGGGAAGCCAAACTCACACAGAGTCCTTTCATCAAGAGACTAAGTCAAAATCATGTTGATAAACTGATATACCAAATATTTGGGAAGCAAAATCTAGAAAGAGAAAAATATAGGGCCAGTTTTTCTTTTGTTAAAGGTAAGTATTTTTCCCACCATGGGGGACCTCAAGATCTTTGAACTGCAACTCATCCATCCTGGAAAATGCAATTGACTTCACCTGGAAAAGGCTGGCTCCAATATATCTGGAGAACACTGTTAAGGGGGACTGTTAATATTTTCTTGGGAAAAAGTCCAATTGCTCCCTGTGTTCCATGCTTTTGGATCTCCCCCTACTGGGAAATCTGTTGATCATCCTGTCTGGGGCTGAAGTGAAGACATCAAATGTCTTCATACTTACATTTATATTATTGCATTCTTTTTTTATATACTCACCCATCCACCTACTTTTAACATTTTCACGTTATCTTAGATAGATACCCAGTTACCATGTACGCTGAGGCTGCCTATTAAATATAAAGACTCAAAAATAAAGACTCGCCAGAGTAAGGTTCAATTTCTGGTGATTCCATGGGTCCATGTAAGGTATTTTTAAGGCAACGTCATAGAAGTGGTTGCCACTGCATCTTCCAGGAACTTTTTTCAGCTTGCCAGTTTAACCTAAATTTTCTGGTGGTCTCCTATCCGACTAGTATCCAGTCCTGCTGAAGTTGCCTTTCTTTCAATCTATCCTATTTTTAAGGAAATCCCAACTAATCCACTGAAATAAACATCAGTTGGTTAGTTGGGGTTTTCTTAAAAATAGGACTTTCCTTCCTACCTTCCTTAGGACCTTTCCGACAACTGTGATGAACTGGAACAAAATTTTGTTTGCATCCATGAGGTTATCTTGATCTTTGATCAAAAGCAGGAAATAAGTAATGGGCTTTTGTAGCCAATGGCATTGTTAGAAACAGCCAACTTTTACAAAGCTGTTGGTTATTCCAAGAACTAGGAGTTAGCTCAGGGAGAAATTGGCAAACTACTCATACCTGACATAAATATTTCTTCCTTTTGGTCAGCAAAATTGAAACCTGGGACTTCTTGAAGACACCAAACTGAAGGAGGTTTGTTTATTGGTTTCTATTCACAGCATGCTTTTTCCCTTATGCTGCCCAGCCACTTTCTTCCAGCCTGAGGCTCCAGATATGTTTCATAGCAAGTTCTAAATTCACTGACTAGCAGTAGGTGATTGGAGTTCAGCCCAACTCATGTGGAAGGTAACCAATTTTGAAAAAAGCATTCAAAAAGAACTCTTCGATCATAAGAAATCAGAGATAATAAAACTCTGATTATGGTATTTTCACTTGGATGTCAAAGAGAGACGTACAGCTTTGTTAGATCAGTAGATAAAATGGGATCTCTTCGTTCATTTCTAGGTGATTTGTAAGAGTTAGCTTGGTGTATAGGGAGTCCTCAACTTACAAGCAGTCGTTTAGTGGCCATCTGAAGTCACAACAGTTTGACTTGGCTTGTCAGAAGGTCACAAAACATCACGTGACCCCAGGACACTGCGACCGTCATAAATAGGAGCTAGTTGCCAAGCGTCTGAATTTTGATCAATCTGAATTTTGGGGCTGTTTTCAATGGTCCTAAGTGTGAAAAACAGTCATGGATCCTGATGGACTTAACTACTGTATCACTAACTTAACAATCGCAGGGATTCGCTTATCAACGGTGGCAAGAAAAGTCATAAAACTCACTTAGCGGATGTCTCACTTAGCAACAGAAATGTTGGGCTCAATTGTGGTTGTACATCAAGAGCTACCTGTAGGGTTAGGGTACCAAGCTAGAGACCATGAGACCATGACTTCTAGTCCTACCTTTGGCACAAAGCCAGCTGGGTGACCTTGGGCCAGTCACTCTCTCTCAGCCCTAGGAATGGCAGACCATTTCTGAAATCTTGCCAAGAAAACTACAATTCCCGCAGTTGCTAGGAGTCAATATTGACTTAAACACACCAAAAAAAGTGTTTTGTAAGAAATCAGCAAAAGTACCAGAAGATTGCCAAAATGCCAACAATTTAACAATTTATCTGGTTAATGTTAAAATCCTAAACTCAGATGCATAGTTTTTCGTGGAGATAAGAAAATGTTTACCTTTGTTTTCTACACCTGTATGGCATCTCAACATCCTAGAAAAATAAAAATTAAATCATGCAAAGCCACACTGCCTTTCTCTGATCTCCGTGAATCAGTATGGGCTGTCTAATTCTAGGTACAGTATTCTAAAGACATATGGAAACATGATGCGGATAGAAATTGGACACTTGATAGGAGGGCAGTGAACTGTCCATCTCACCTGTGACAGTGACTTACTAGCAAAAGGGAAGTGGTGAAATGAGAGGTTGACTTCAGCAATGGCGAAGTTCAAGACAGGGCAAGTACTTGTGTCATGACAGTGGAAGATGAACCTTGGAAAAAGTCAGTGAATGGAACTGGGGCAGGAAGACAGACAGGAAGGAGAGAAAGTTAGGCTAGCAATTTGCTTTTATCACCTTCTTTTGTGCAGGTTCTGCACCACTGCCCCAGTGATGATTGTGGCAAAAGACAAGCTTTTTAAAAAGAATGACTGCTACTTCCAATCAAAGGGACAACATCAAAGTCCAGGCAGATTATGATCCCCAAAGTAACTAGCTGTGACCACTTGTTTGCCATCTACAAAGGGGCAGTCATCTATACAGCCACATTAAACAGGTTGTGCTTGAGAACTAAGAAGGATAATTGAGTGTAGTTTAAATGGTACTGATCTAGTTAAGATCTAGAAATAAAGTATGATTAAGATTCTTTGTGATTGTAGTGAGGCCGAAGGTGATACTCCATTTTTCTGAAAGAATCTGATGTAACGCTACATGTTTGTAGGTGGTCAGAAAAGAAAGTGGGATATACCTCTAGCTACACCCTTCTTATCTATTAGTATCAAGAGCCAGTTGGGTGTAGTAGTGAAGATGCTGGCCTAAAAACCAGGAAACTGATTTCTAGGCCTCCTTTAGGCATGAAAGCTGCTGGGTAATTTGGGGGCCAGTCACTCTGTCAGTCTAATCTACCTGAATGGGAAAAACAGGAGACTGAAGAATGAAATATATTTGGTACCTTGAGATTTTATTATATTTTATTTTATTTTATTTTTATTATTTTATTTTATTTTATTTTTTATTTTATTTTATTATTTTATTTTATTTTATTCTATTAATTTTATTAATTTTATTTATTTTTTATGATATATGTACACACATACAAACACACATATGCACACACGAGTGCACCCGCACGCGCACATACACACACACAATAATATTAATTCCTTCACATGTGTTATATAACAGTTATCAACCCAATCAGTGTCATGCTGTGAGGTGTGGGGTACACTGGTTAGTGAAGGTGGAAATTAAAGTCCAGTGCACCTTTGAGATGCCAGGTTGAGAAGGCTATTAATATGGCTGGCTTGGCTATTAATTACACAAGACTCCCACTTAGTCCCAATTCAGTCCTATGGGATTTGCTTTTATAGGAACCTTCATAATGTTTTGATTCACAAACAGTGATGTGAGTCCAATATCTTTCTTTGGCAGATTAGTTTAGGACTTAATCCAGAGAAATGGGAAAATCCATGCATTTGCATTTACTCAGAAGCATGTGCTGTTGGGATTCATTCTCATAGTTCTCTTGCAGATAAACGTTTGCAGGGCTATGTTCAGTAGCGCTGAATCCAATTACTGGTATTAAACCATGGCTTGTTTAACAATAGTTTATTGAATAAACCATAATTGAACTGAATTTATAAACATGTGAAGTCAACACAGAGTGATATGGAAACCACAGTTCCTCGGTTCATATAACCTGTTAAACCAGGAGCAAATCAACCATATTATTGCTAAGCACATTGTGCTTTAGATTGTAAGCCGCCCTGAGTCTTCGGAGAAGGGCGGGATATAAATGGGATTAAAATTAAATTAAATTAAATTAATCATTTATCATGAGTGACTCCATCCTTAGGTGTATATTTAGAGACTGTCAACAAGTCTCACAGAGTTCCACAGGCCTTACTTTCAAGCAAGTGTGCACGGGGTAACCTTCTATCTCTAGATGAGGGCCAAGAAATATAAACTGGATTGAAACTAGGTCGTCTGCCTCAGTTTCTCCATTTTGTTTTTCCTGAAATAAACCTGCATGGTTTTTTGTTTTGTTTTTGTTTTGAGAAGGCTGACAACACCAGAGATTCTGATAAAACTACGATTCCCAGGATTCCCAGGTCCGTAGGTCAGGGGTCTTCAAACTTGGCCCTTTTATGACTTGTGGACTTCAGCTCCCAGAATTCCTCAGCCTGGCTGAGGAATTCTGGGAGCTGAAGTCCACAAGTCATAAAAGGGCCAAGTTTGAAGACCCCTGCCGTAGGTTGTTTTCGAAAGGTACGTTTAAGCATGAAGCTTGCGGGGGCTAAACGTACATGCCATCTTGATCAATTTCCCCCCCCCCCCCGCCGCTCCCCTATGCGATCTCTAGGAATAGAGATCTTGTGTTCTCCGTCGCGGATGGGATATTTGGGGAGAGGGACGGGTTCTTTAGAAGCCCGAGCCCAGTAGACAAGTTTCTAATGGCCGGCTGCGCAGCGCACCCTTGAGGAGCTGCCGCTTCTGCTGTTGCGGTCAGCGGGATCCTGTGACCGAGTCGAGCCAGGCCACCGCGGCTCCTGCTCTCGGGGGGGGGGGGAGGAGGGGGGAGGGGGGGGGCGAGGGCAAGGCTTCCGAGCCAGGCGCTGCAGGCTTGTCCTACAGCGCCTTCTCCTGGACAAGAGAGGGGACTCTCTGAGAGCAAAAGGCCGGCGGTGGGGAGGGGGCGGAGGTCTCCTGGTGCCGGGTTGCCGGTTCGGGGGCGGGTGGGCGTGAGGGGTGGGGGGGGGGGCCGGCGGGCGGAGGAGGGGCTCAGAGGAAATTGGCAACTGTTTGCGGCAGGGATAAGAATCCCTTCGGGGAAATCATTAGGAGTCTGGAAAGGAAACTGCCTTCCCGTCTAGGGCTTTCCTGACTCAAATCAGGGCAACTATTGCGGGGAAGATTTATTCCTAGAGAGGTTCCCGGGCAAGGAGAGAATTGCACGGTAGGGAAAACAAGAGACAGTGGCCTCTTAGGCACCAGCCATCGTGCCAGACCTCACTCCACACACCCCCCCCCCTGCACACACACACCCCAATTGCATCAGGAGAGGTAAGCTGAGTGCTTATGCCACAAACATTCCCGATTTTCGGCTGCCACCAGGCATTATAAAAATATAATAAATATAATAAATATAAATATCATGCGGTTTTCCCCCACCCTCCCACCCCCGAAGCAGGAAGGGTGCCCTCTTGAGCTTCGCCGCGAAAGTGACTCCGCAGGGCAGCGGCCTCCAACCTCGAGGGACAATTTTTTTCTGGTTCGTTCGAAAAGTGCCCGTGTGCAACGTTGGACAGGGCTTTGCAAGCGAAGAGAGAGGTGTGTGTGTGTGGGTGTGGGTGTGGGTGTGTGTGTGTGTCTTGACTCGGTACCCCTTCCCCCTTTGGAATTGCTTCGCCCGGCAGAGGTCGAGAAGGAAACGCGGGGCTGGGCTGCTTTGTTGCGGGGGGGGGGGGATTGTCAAGGCGGAGGAAAAGCCTTTGCGGTTGCTGAAGAGACAGCAAAGGGGAAGCTGAGGCACGCCCGCAGGACCGAGTTGCAGGACAAAGCAAACCGGCCAGATAAAAGGCAAGAGGGAGGAGGGGCCAGTCTTGCTTGACCCCTTCTCCAATGCACTTCTACCGGGTTTCTGGCTTTTTGTGGAGGGAGTCAAGGCGTCAAATTCTGGGCTTCGCTGATGTCCTCTCTTGTGCAGCGTTTACCAATACGCCTTTCATTTGAAGAGCTCAAGGCGATAGGCAGCTCTCTGCTATGCCCTTCCTTTTGTTCTCACAACAACCCTGTCGTGTAAAGGGACTGCGGGACTAAGGAAACATAAGAATTGGCCCTCCGTGACTGACCAGAATTTGAATCTGGGTCTCCTGATCTCGAACCACTACTCAGTGCCAGCCACTGGGTGTTCTCTACCTTTGTTCAAGTAAAGGAAATCTTGTCGCTTAGTCGAGTTCTGAGGCAGATTGGGATGGACTCCTTTTTTTTCAAACCCCCCCCCCAAAAAAAAAACACACCACACCTGCTATCAAAGATACCAAAGTAAAGTGAATGAGAAATTTCCTACAATAAGTCTTTCTGGTCCCACTGTATCTAGTATTGGCACCAGTTTGGTACTTGTTCCCATTTCATTCTCCTAAATGTTCCTAAACCCAGTGTAAACCTAGCCTTGTCTAGTTTCAAGGTGGAGCTGTAATGATACGCTTGCCTGCTTCCCCTACAATACTATAAGAAAAGGGAACCACTGGTTCCCCATAATTAACAGAGCTAGCAGGGTTTGCTGAGAATTGTGGGTTCAACAGCAGCTAGAGGGCTACAGATTCCCCACCCCTGCTGGGCAATCCCTGCAGAAGGACTGCAGAAGGTCTGTATCTTGAATGCCATCCTCACCATTTCCTGGAATCCACTAGAAAGCTCTGAAATGTGGTGGGCATAGCATTATTGCAGATTATTATTTAGCCCCTTACAACCTCAAGACTCCTTTTGGGAGATTTTTTTTGTTTTGTTAATTTGCTTCCTAGATGTCTTGACCATTCAGGAAACTAACCTTGCCTTGAACAGTTGGCTTCATACATTGTGCTAAGCTATCACCAGGTGTTTGGCTTTGTGCGAGTTGCAGTTGCAGTGCAAACAAAGCCATTACGATCAAGACATCTAAAACAGGGCTTATGGTTTATGGTGATTTGGAAACCAGACGGCAACGTTCCCTCAAACAGCAGTTAAAAGTAAAATTCATCTAAGAGCAAGGTGTGAAACTATCCAAAAATGTGTAACACAACAGACAACTGAGCAGCAACAAAGTGCTTCCAAGGAAGGAAAGTGCCAGCCTTAATTACAAAGAATTGAGCCCAGTGCCCGATTTCTTCTCCTCAAAACCATCCTGTTTTTCCTTCAGTTCTGTCCCCCAAGTGAAGAACACAAATACACGTCCTCCAATTCACATTTGTTTTATTGTGGGTAGTTTGCCCCCTCGTGCTGCTTCCTTTTTGGAAGATAATGGAAAGGGGAAAATACCCCATCTCTCCTATCCCAATTACTGTATAAGTACCCATTTGAATATAACTCCTCGTTAGGAAAGAACCAGTTTTCACAATGCAAAGTGTTGCAAAGTGTTCCCTTATTATCTCTGGGTGGGTGTATTTTTTTCTATCTTGTACCCCATGGACCAAATGAAGCCTTTATGGCGACTCCTCCTCCCCCCCTTCACTTCCTGTTTTTTGCTCTAACACTCGCTATAGCTGCATTCAGTGCCGCAATGCAGTAGAGCTGTAAATACCTTTAACAGCTGCCTGCCAACCAAGGAGTGAAATACTGTCTTTGTTCCGAATCTCTCCCCCCACCCCCCCACCCCCACCCCCAGCTCCAGGATCTCATAAAACAGCCCACCAGAAATACATTTCTCTCAGAAATCACACAAACACAAAGCAATTCAATAAGAAGACATGGAATGAATGAGTGAGTGTGTGTGTGTGTGTGTGTCTGTGTGTGTGAACACACAGACACACAGACACTCGTGTTGCAGAGCTATGATTAATACACACACAACTAGTGGTTTAAGTGTTATTTTTGCCCTCCTTGCTTCAGATACAAAACATCTGCAACCATGTGACCATCAAGAATGGGTGGTTTTATGCCATACAAATACCCTTTATACACAAATTCTTGATATGGCTCTTCTCCCCATTTTTTCATATTTTAATTTTAGGCAGACGACGAAACCATTTATTTATTTATTTATTTATTATTTTGCTTGATTAGCAAGGCTTCATTTTGTTAATACACTAAAGTTATGGATTTTCTTTGAAACATGAATAGAGCTTGATAGCACTGGACTCTGAGGGATTTGTACAATTTTTGACACTTCTTAATGAAACTTAAAATCAGAAGGAGTCTGATAACATTTTTTCCAACTAACAAATGCCATATAAGCTTTTGTGAAGACCATATAAGCTTTTGTGTGGAAGCAAGCCATCTCAAAGATATTTGCTAACTACTTTTTTTTTAAAAAAAAAAAGGGGGGGGGAGAGATTGGCCTGAAATGGAATTTCTTCCACTAGAGAGACACGTCCAAAAGCAGGAATTTGATCCAGAGTCTTTTCAGCTTAGCCTATTAATTAGTTCATATTATGTACTCCAATATAGTCTCTTTCATCCTCTAAATTTTGATAAGAAGGAATTTCTTTTATCTAAGTACTAATCATAATTGGGTTATGGATTGAGACAGATTTCCAGCTGAACAACCCCACTGCGAAAGGGATGTGAACAATAATTTCAGGAATTAAACCCTAAATACCTGTGGCTAAAGTATGTATTGTGTCATCAAGGCAGCTACACTAAACTCAATTCTAATGGCTAGAGTTATGGGGGAGGAGAAATGTTGCCTAGCAAAAGAAAAAGTGGGCGGACTTCTCTAATCGCAGATGAATATTGTTGTTTGTAATGCTTTGCCAATCTTAGATATAAATGGGAGCCATTAAGATATACAGTAATCCTACAGTCACCTTGCAGTTTGGACTAGAGTTCATAATGATGTTTTATTCTTCCATCTGGAATGGTTGCTAATATTTAGAAAGTGGTGTTCTATAAAAGTAATTAAAAATATGGGCTCAACTGAATATACATTCCCTTTTAATAATTCAAGAGAAGGACAAAATTAAGCACTTTATATTTTTCAGCATAAACTGCAAACACATTAAAGAGAGGATTATTCCTATCTCTCTAGTTGGTTATTGAACCATTAAACATTTTATACTACAGTTTTCTATATAGAACTAAAGCTCTGAAACAAAATTGATTTAGAAATAATATAATTCTAGCTATTACATCATACACATCTGTTTTTTCAATGAGATAATAAACAACAGACTTTGGGGAAACTGTATTAATTTTATTTATGAATATATAAAAAGCAAAACATTCTTCCTTATCCAGGCAGTAATGCAGAATCTACCATACATTGCAAAAAATAAATATTTAAAAAGTAAAAGTAAAAAGTAAAAACAATATTATTGGGCAAATACCTGCAGTCCTACCTATATTTATTTAGCAACAAGCCTTACTGAAATAATTTACTTATACATATCAGGGATATAGCTGGAAAAAAAATCATTCTGCCGTTACACAATAGATCCTCGGATCATCCCAATACATGCACACACCCACCCACCTACATTTCATTTAGTTTAGGCATAGGCTGTGTAACACATGAATCATGCCTGAATTCTAAAGGTGTGTACTCCATTTCTAGATAACTATAATGAATATCATTCACACCTGTGCCACTTCCCCCCCCCCACTGCACTGTACCACTGAGATCTATTTCGATTTTAAATGCAAATCAGATTTTTGCAGCATTGCATGCTATAGAACAGTTGAACTGCTCTGCTTAAAATACAACGCATTCAAGCGAGCAAACGAACTACAACAACTAACAAAAAAAAACAACAACCCCGAAACAAGATCCAATTTTTTAAAAAAGTGGCCAGGAATCCCAGCATGTTTGGGGAGAATCTTATTAACACCCCACACCCCCCCAAACCCACCCTCGCCCTCCAAAAGCAACCAGAAATACAACGCGAACCTGGGCTGCCGTTTTCTGCCTTGCGAGAGAAGGACGGGTCGAGCCGCGGTGACATCTCGGCGCGGCTAGTCCGAGCGGAAAGAGACGTCGACTCAGCCGGTGGGATTCCCGCACCTCTAATCTGCCCGAGGACCTCTCTGGCTGGCGCATGAAGCGCAATCACCCTGCAGCAAACCTGGGTGCAAGGCGCACCTCAGCTTTGCCCCTTCTTAGGGACCCGGATGAGACAGGGAGGGGGAGGAGGGGAGGAGGGGGGGGGAGGGAAGGAGAGTCACCTGTTGCTCATTAAACGCTGGAATTTTACGATTAGTAGACCAAACATTAAGGGGGGGAGGGTTCTAAAATAGCGAAAAGGGGGTGTGGAAGAGAGGAAGCCGCAGAGGAGGGAATACAGTGAGGGGGGGGGGGTTTGTTGTTGTTGGGGTTTTTTTTTTGCGGGTTCGCCCGCTGATATGTCTTTCCTTCCGACCTTCTCCGAGGCTCGGCGCACTTCACAAAGCCGCCGAAGCCCCGTGGCAGAGAGGGGCGGGTGGGTCTGAAGGGTTGTGTGTGTGTGTGTGTGGGGGGGGGGTAGCCTCCGTAGGTAGGGCAGATGGCACAAAAGGCGACGGAGCAGCACCTCACCCTCTGCTCTTACTCCCGATACGGGGCGAACGGTGGGCGCTTGTTCTCTCGGGCTCCCCTCCCCCCCCAACCCTCCACTTTCTTTTACGACTTCTGGAGTGGCGTCTCCGGCGCCGAAGGGAAAGAAAGGGAAAGTCCACCCCCGCCCCCCCCCCCGCGGCGAGAGTCAGAAATGAAAACGAAAGGACTTCCTTACCCGGTCGCTGCCCCGGCAGAGCGGCCAGGAATCCGGGCGCATCCCTGTAATCCATTGCGAGGCGCCCTCGGTCGGAAGCCGAGTCCGGTTATAACCTGAAGAGCCGCCAGGCGCCAGGGAGGCAGGCAGGCAGGCAGGCAGGTAGGGCGTGAAGGAAAGGGAGCTTTGTGGCCAGGGCTAAACAAGCTGCCCCGCTGGCTAGGCTCGCCCCCCCCCCAGCTCGCCGCCGCCGCCGTTCCCCGCCCACCCGTCTCGCCCGCACTCCGCGCCTCGTCTGGGGTGGAAAAGGCGAGGAGAGCGGACTGCTGGAGGGGGGGGGAGAGCTTTGGGGGACGCCGGCTTGCAAAAGCCTCCCTGGCTCGGTCGGATCGCCGAGCCTAGCCAGCCGGAATGCGCCAGACATCGGAGACAAAGGTTGGGGAAAAAAAGAGGGGATGGATGAGGCGCTGGGAAAGGAGAATGCAGGGGTGAAATTCGCCAGGGAAATCAAGCGCGGGGGGGGGGGGGAAAGAGGGGAGGGGGAAGAGGGCCCGGAGAGCCAGCAGCGCTCGCACATGACCAGGCGCAGCCAATGACGTGCCCAAGTCGGTCGTAAAAGGTCTATTACCGAGCTGTAAATTTTCTTCAAACAAAAAGGAATTTACTGCAATTCCTTGCGGATTTTTTTTTTTAGCTCAGGCCGCTACAGCTGCCCCCCACCCCACCCCCAGTAGAATACGTTTTCCGCTTTCTCTCTCTCTCTCTCTCTCTCTCCCTCCCTCTCCCTCCCTCTCTCTCTCTCTCTCTCTCCCTCTGTCTCTCCCCTGCTCCCGCCATTGGGCCGTCCTGGTCCCAGCTTCGCCAGAACTCCGTCCAAGGCCTGAGAGAGCGTCTGCTGAGCGGGCCTGAGTTACGCAGTTAGGAAGAGGGAGGGAAGCGAGAGGGAGGTCTGTAGAGCCAAGCCTGCAGAGGAGTCTCCTTCCGCGCTGGACCTTCTCATCCAGGCCCAGCGGGAAGCGGGGCGATCCCTGCTTGCGTGCGAGGCGAGGCGGCCTTTCTGTCTCCTTAGCGCGGGGTAAAAAAGGCCAGCCGCCCTTCCTCCCTGGCGAATCGGCTCTAGCAGGCCTATCGAGAAACCCGGCCCGCTCCGTTCTAACCCTTTCTTGTCCCGTTTTCCAAAAGTGGGAGATCCTTCACATCAAAACGTCTATCATCATCTATCTATCTATCTATCTATCTATCTATCATCTATCTATCTATCTATCTATCTATCTATCTATCTATCTATCTATCTATCTATCTATCTATCTATCATCTATCTTCTATCTCAATTTGGAATACAGTATTGGAAATTGGTTGTTCAGGGAGGAGCAGTGGCCCTGGTTGAGGGACTACTTCTAGCTATGGTGCCTAAGCAACTTTCCTCGGGGACACAAATAAAAAACACAGGCTCTCATGACTATCTTTCTAGTTGCAGAAAACGGCTTTCTCCAACTTTTCCAGGCCATACAGATAGGCCTTGTGGAGATCCAGTAGCCTTGCAGCATGAAGAAGAGTGGAACTCTTTAAGGAAGGAAGAATGCACCAAGAATTGCCAAAAAAAAAAAGGCAGAAAAGGGAAATTAACTGACTTTCCAAATCTCAGCTAAACCGGAATATATGACTGGCCACAATGACTTGTTCCCCTATTCTTCTTTCTTATGCTATTAGCCATTCAAGATGCCTCCTCTTTTTTTTAATCGCCATTGCCTAAATCTTCTTGTACTGGGTACTGTTTATGTACAGTGGAGTAAAATTAATCTTTTAGCAATTGTTGACTGCAATTATTGGCAGGTTGGTATACGATTCTTTTCGAAAAGAAAAAAAACACTCCTAAAAAAACAAAATCTTAATTGGTTGTTGGCAATAACTATTTTATGTGGATATAAAGTAGGACTGAAAACGAAAAGACTTCTTTCTAAGGAAGATATTAAGGCTGGAGATGGAAGCTAAGGGAATCATTATTTTCACTGTCCTAGATCCAGAAAAGCAAACCAGTCAAATCTGCTGTAGTAAATGTTTTTGCCTCTCGTTGTAAATCCATTCATGCTTTCTCTCTGTGTGTAGTTGTATGAAATAAACCTTTATGGGTCATATTATGGAATTGGTTTATGAAGGGGACTGTAGAAAGCAAGTAGCCATCCTGGCAGGTTCATGCCCACTTGGGTTTTACTCCCAAATCAGTAACACAAATAGATTCAGTTTTGATGTTTAAAATGCAGATGTGTCACCTTGAAGGACTATATACTCTCTGCTTCCAAAATGGCTGCTGCCTTCAGAGAAAAGACACAAAGGACGGTGTCGCTTTTGATTCCAATTTTTAGACTTGCCCAGAAGAGGAAGCCCACTTTTTGGGTGATTTTACTGAATGCTATAGAAAATAACACTTTACAGTTACCAAAGAACAGTAAAGAATAGGACTTTCCTCATTTAAAAGCACCCTAGTTTAATTTTGAACTAGCTTTGCATAAAAGTGAGACATCCTCTTTGTTCAATTTGGAAAAATGGGTGTCTCCTTCAGTTAAGATGCTGCCCATTGTATAAAATCTCCAAAATCCAACTCAGAAACACCGGTCCCACCCACACCATTGATTCTATTAACCTTGAAACAATCCTGCATGCAGGCATATATTCACTTGGAAATAAGTTCCACCTAACCTTTCAAAACTTAACTTCCAAGTCAGCTGTACTTGTACAAAGCCTGCATTGCAACATTCAGCTAAGTCTTGCTGTTCTCCAGCAAGAGATATTTCATCTCTATTTTACTATTATTTTTTTTTAAAAAAAGGTTTAATATAGGCACCCACTCTAGTGGACTCTGGACGGCTTACAAAACGCAACACTAAATTAGAACAATTAAAAATATTAACTACAGAGTGTTCATTGTTTAATATGTATATTTAGAACAAATGGGCTCTCTCCTTTGCCAGGTTTTTGGGCTATTTTCCTAGACATAACCTGTATAAGTTAAGGGGAGAATGACCAGCAAGGCGTTTTACCGCATTTATGCAAATTCCTGCACCAAACCGTCTGCTTTGCAGTTTTTGCCGCAGACCCTTCACGTGGATGAGCTCCCAGCCTCCTAGTGTAATGCTGGAAATATAGGGTGGGGTGTGTGTTTCAGGCAGGGAGGGGTCCCTTTGGAACCAAGCAAGAGCCTAGCTAGGCTAGTGGTTCAGCAGAAAGTCCATAGAGCAAAGAACTCTGTGTGCAACATTCATTCCAGCCCAAACTAGGTTTCTTAAAAGAAAAGGGAATTATATAGTTGAAAAAAGAGCTTCTATGCACAAAGTAAAAAAACAAAAACAAAAAACCAACAGTGGCAGAAATGGTGCTTTGGGGATGATGATACACAAGGTGATGACCCTCAGTTTTTCAGTTTTCAAAGTGTAGCATATTGCAAAGGTTGCCAGAGACAATTTTCTGCTTGCCTTTTAGAGGCATTCTGGAGGACTTCTGACCTTTGAGGGAGAACGGAAGGAGGGAAAGAGGAGAAGAGGAAGAAGAGAGGTGACAATTTTTTTAATAGCTTAGTTAGCAGCGGAAGAAGAACAAGATCCCTACGGGGGGGGGGTAGTAGTGTGTTCGCGGTTTCAAAAAAGATGTAACCCAGATTCGTTGTATGGAATGCTGCTCTCTATGTACAGGTCAGTCGTAAACCTAACCCCTTCAACTTCTGGTTTCTAAACACAGTGGATGACACCCATATTCCCCACTGCCAGCTGGGGTTCATAGGTGCAGGAATTCCAAAGACAGGGCTGTGAATTGCTCAGGGAAGCGCTGTTCTAAACAATTATCTTGGAGCTGTGAAATGAAGGCCGTTCAGATGATAGAACCACAATCAACCAGGGGATTCTTGATGGAGGAAAGCTCTTTGTTTAGCTTAGCTGCACCTTTAAGGCAGAAGAGCCTCCTGTTTAAAATTGTCAGGAGAATACTAATGGTTTCTTCCTTGGGTGATGTGGAAAAAACCAGTTGCTCATTTAAAAGGCTATAAATGTTAGTTTGGACTGCGTCCTACAATTTCATTGAAACAAATGGAGCTAGAATAAGAATTGCCATGGATACGAAAAGGTGCCGGGTTTTTTTTCCTTCTTGTATTGTGGGGAGGGTATATCTCCCCACCGGTGAGTGACAAGAATTACACAAGAGAAAATAATGTCAAAGGAAAGAGTTGTGTACAAGTTTACAAATCAGAAAAAAAACAGGGTCGCAGGCCAATCCCTCTCAGTAGTTCTATTGTAAATTATAAATTTTGGGGAGTTATTTGTAAAAATAATAAAGGCGCGATACCAAAAAAAATAAAATCAAAATAAGGTAATAAATGCATACGAGGAGGGAGAGGAAATGAACCCCCCAGAGAGAAGTTTAGACAAATTCTGGAGCAATCTATGAACCTTCTACCTATTGTCTACAAATGGGTGATGCACACACTGTCCACCCTCCAGCGCAGAGGAATGTTTGCTGAAGGTGCTTAAAAAGGCTTCTCTCTCTATGAAATCTGGGGCTGCTACAGACCCGTGAGCCTCATTGTTACTAACTGCAGTTTGCCCCTTACTTATGGTAACAGCAGGGTAGTTAAGTGCCTTAGCTGCAGAATCTTGTCTTTAACATAAATCGCCTTCAAATCTTGACCCAGTTATTCCAGAAGCCTTCAGATGGTTTAAGGCAAGCTAGTCTCTCCCTTTCACACTGCAATACAAGAATCCCACCATATTGGTCCCTCTAAGAAGGCTTTCAGAGAGAAGGTATGGAGGAATGTCCTTGCTGTTGCTAGGACCGCCTCCTCGATGTTCCTTTGTTTCTGATTCCGCAACCAGGCTTCTGAACATCTCCATATCTTCCTAGATATAGACCAGCATGCTTGGGCTGCTATTTACAGGAAGAAAAGAAAGAAGATACTGCGCCAATCGATCCAAATGAAAGGACCACTCCCAAAAGGATTCCCAGCAAATCGCCTAGTAGCCAGAATGACTGAGAACAGCAAACATTTTTTTAAAAAAAAATAGGGGATAACTGATTTTGGAAATATCCAGGTTAAGGATAATCCCAGCAGATCTCCTAGTACTCAGAATGACTAAGAAAGGCAAGTGTTTATAAATAGGGAATAACTGATTTTGGAATTGAGTTATCAGTATGAAAATTGAATAAAATCATGTTTCTAAGGAAGCTTCTATTTCACCCTGAACTGTAAAAAAAACAACCTATGTACTATATGGATAGTACACTGGATGTGTAACTAGACAGGCCCGTTTCAGAGAGCAAAATCCAGTATTTTGTCGTCAAGAAGATCCAGTCAGAACTTGCGATGGTAGTGATAGTGGCAGTATGTGAGCACAAACTAGCCAACCTCATTTTAGTCAAGGGTATTAGTAAAAGCAGCCTAGTTTATGGTTCAGCGGGTCATGCAAATGCAGAACATTGTGTTTGTTCATTTAGTAAACCATGGCTACATTAACTAACCTTGAATAAGCCTGCGCTTAATGTTACAAGGACCCCTTTACTGGTAAGAAAGAGAAACAGAAAGAGAAAGAAGTGTGGGTTTAAATTTATCTACCCCCATTCATTCTCGACAATACGTGAGAATATACAATATTCATTCTCAACAATATATATGAGAATATACAACGATCATTCTCAACACCGGACTCATGCAGAAGCAACATCAGGTGTCCCAAAGGTGCATTTTCACGAGGCAACTGGACTTTCTTTTTTTCCCTGAAGACTTTTCGCTTCTCATCCAAGAAGCTTCTTCAGCTCTTTTTCCAAAAGAGAGAGAGAGAGAGAGAAAAAAAAATGTCCAGTTGCCTCGTGAAGAAGCACCTTTGGGACAACCGTGGCCTGGATGACTGAGAATCTCCATAAACATTAGTTGTAAAGAACGGCCTCCAGCAGCCACGTTTTTTGGTTTGTTGGCCTTCGCTCTCTCCCAAATCAGAAGCAATCGGCGCTTGCTTTGAAATCCCATGAAAATCAATGGGAAGCAGCCCTCCGCACTCGCGCGTCCGGCTGGGATCTAGCAGGCTTTGCGCTTATAGTGGGGCTCCGCGGCCTGTTGGGCAGAAGCCGCGGAGGCCTTAATACACGCGCCCTCAACTGAGCACTAAGCTAGCTGTTCTTTCCAGCGTGCACGGCGAAACGCGTTTACCTGAAGCAGGGCCGTGTGAAACCAAAACGGGCCTCGCCTTCCTCCCGAAGCCTGCGGGTAAGGAAGGGAAAGGACGGGCTTCGATTTCCCGCCGCAGGCGCTGGGCTCACGGCACGGTTTTCTCGAGGCAGGCTCAGCTTTCTCAGAGACGAGGGCAACGGACGCCGGAAGGGGTCCCCGGGACAAAACGGTTTCGAGGTGCCTTGGGGGGAATCGGGGCCCAAATGCCTCCCGTAGTTTGCCCGCTTGCCTTTGGTTACTTTCTACGATAGACGAAGGAAGGAAGGAAGGAAGGAAGAAGCCGGGTCATAAATAAACACGTCGGATTTTTTTTATTACTATTATTATTATTATTATTTTGATTATCGATAATGGAAAAAAAAAATCAGTGTTTAATTAAAATATTTTCTTACGTCCCTCATCGGTCCAGAAATTATTTCCTTTCTTAATTAACTTAATTTAGGAGAAAGAAGGGGGGGAGAATTGAACAATTTTAAGCGAGCTAAAGAAGTGCACTTAGCTTGTTTGATTCTTAAAGTAACAGGAGAGGCCGGAGGTTCTCCGCCCTTGGAGAGAGAGAAAGAAAGGAAGAAATCCCTAGTAAAAATCTGCAGGTAAAAAAACTACTAGCTTTTTTAGTATCAAAGTCCAAGGAGAAGTGGAAGGAAGGAAGGAAGGAAGGAAGGAAGGAAGGAAGGAAGGAAGGAAGGAAGGAAGGAAGGAAGGAAGGAAGGACAATAACAAATGTAGAAAGTGCAGCAGTTGCCATATGGGAATCGAGCTAAGGCGCCCAGTGCAGTAACAAAAGCCTATCTCTCATCTAGCCCAGAAATGTCAGAAGGTAGTTTCAAAGAAAACAAAAGGTGCCAAGAGAGTAGTCCAATCGTGGTGGATGTGGCAGAGATCAAGACAAGCACCCGGCCTGCCTGTCCATCCCTTGATGCCCCAAAGTCTTTGGCCAAGGTTCCCAGCAGCAGAAGGAAGAAGAGGAGGAGGAGGAGGAGGAGGAGGAAGAGCTTAATTTGCCAGGGCCGAGGCTTGTCCTTCGAGGTCTCTGTCGGCTTCCTGTTTGACCTCTCCTTCCTTCCCCTCTTGCTGAGTGGCAGGGAACTTGTCCTTGTTGTTCTCCTTTTTCCATTTCATCCTCCGGTTCTGGAACCAGATCTTGACCTGCCGCTCGGTCAGTCCTAGCGCGTGGGAGACCTCGATCCTTCTCTTCCTGGTCAAGTAAGGGTTAAACAGGAACTCCTTTTCGAGCTCCAAAGTTTGGAAACGGCTGTAGGTTTGCCTCCCTCTCCGCCTCCCGGGAGCTGCTGTTGGAGACAAAAACCACAGCGAGCGTTTCTTTACAAAAGGGAAAAAGAAAAAAAATAAACCAGGAAACAAAACAACGAAAAGCAACGGCTTGGCTCGCAGCCCCGGCGCTTTTAGCTTTCCTGTCCCGGAGAGTAAAGTATGTTGAACAAATTATTTTCCAATGCCCAAAGCGTGAGCTCTGGCTATTTATTCAAATCTCTTCCTCAGTTACAACTAACGAAGTGAATTAACTGGCCATAAATCCAAATACTCTGAGTGTACCCTACGTGATCCAAACGCAGTAACACTCGGAATAAAATGTGAAATATTATCCGGTTTGTTCCTGTTTCTTTCAAAATATCGGTTTAATGCCACAAGTCAAATAATTTGTGGGTTTGGGCGTTTTAAGAAATCCTTAGATTGTCAGAAACCAAAGTGTCTTGTTAACAAGGAATTATCACTATAAACAACAGTATAATGTAACTGTCAAAGGAAAATGAACGAAAGAAAAAGGGGATTGGTGGAAATAACTGGCAGCTTAATTTAAGAGGGGAAGAAAAGAAAAGAAAGAGAAAAAAGTAGAAAGAAAGAAAGAAAGAAAGAAAGAAAGAAAGAAAGAAAGGAGACAAAGGAGAGAGAGAAGAAAGAAAGTGAGAAAAAAGGAAAGGAAAGGAAAGGAAAGGAAAGGAAAGGAAAGGAAAGGAAAGGAAAGGAAAGGAAAGGAAAGAAGGAATAAAGAAGTTAGTTCACCGCCGCCGAGAAAACGAACGGGAAGAATAAAGGCAATCAGTTTGGGTCCAACCTTGTGGTCTCATCCAGGGAAACACGGGAGAAGGAGACGCGCTCTGATTTAAGGGCCTTGGTTCCTCGCCAATATTAGCAGCACAGGACGATTTACAGTCGGGATACTGAAGCAGCTCGGCCTCTTGGTGTGTCGTAAAAATCGTCGGTCGCTGCAAGTGATCGTATCCGTAAAACTTGGTGGGCTCCGCCGAACAAGGCAGGCCGGAGCAGGGGGCTTGCAGAGGAGGCGGGGGAGGCTGGTAAGCCGAGGGGCTCCCCCCGGCCAGGTGCTGCTGTTGCTGCGAGTGGGGAGGAGGCAGAGGAGCGTGGGGAGAAGGGTGGAAGTAGTCCGCGCCGCTGACGGCCGGGCCGGGCCCAGGAGCCGGCGGCGCAGGGGGGTAGCCTGAGGCGGCGGCCGCGGCGGCGGCGGCGGCCGCGGCGGCGGCGGCGCTGTTCCCGTAGAGCAGGGCGGCGGCGGCGGCGGCGGGCGCAAAGTGACAGTCGTAGTAAGCGGGATTGATGGGCGGCTCCCCCCCTCCTGCCGCCGCCGCCTTGTACTTGGAGTACAGCGGATTGACAAAGTAGGAGCTCATCGGAGGGCGGGGGGCGAGCGGAGGCGCCGCCAGCCGCAGCAGCAGCAGCAGCAGCAGCAAGTCAAGGAGGGCAGCAACAGCAGCAGAGCCCGCCTGCCGCCGCCGCCGCCGCCGCCACCGAGGCCTGCGCAGCCGCCGCCCGAATAACCCAGCTGCTCGGCCGGGCTGCTCCGGCGGCTGCCTTTGCGGAGGCGCTGGCTTCGTGGAACAGAGCCGGGCCGTAATCGCTGGCCGACTGACCTGCCTCACTGCTTTTACTATTTCCTATTAGGCACACACCAGCCGTCCCGCCGCCACACACTCACTCACAGGGGCCAGAGTTCAGGGCAAGGCAGGAGAGCGGCTTGGCTTGGCTTGGCTTGGCGCGCTCGACCTCCGCAGGCCAAAACCAAGTCCCAAACCTAAGTGTGGAGAGGGACGGGGGGGAGATCCGAGCCCGCCTGCCCTACTTCCTAAAGTAGCCCCCTCGATGCCCCTGGCAAGGCAGCCTCTACTCTCTGCGCGCCCTCCACACACACACACACCCGCCCCCCGTTGGTAAGCGCCGGGTTTTCTGCTGCGACGCCTGAGCGCAAAAAGCGAGAGCGGAGAGAGATCAAGGGCAGATAACGCAGAGCGCTCGAGGGGCTGGAGGGGAAGGCAGAGCAAGGACTACGCCGAGGATCTCCGGCGGGGGAGGAGGAGGAGAACCGATCGAGTGGAGAAGGCCCTTTGGA
Organism: Vipera berus; assembly: GCF_964194415.1. Lineage (NCBI taxonomy): Eukaryota > Metazoa > Chordata > Lepidosauria > Squamata > Viperidae > Vipera > Vipera berus. The sequence continues at coordinate 27,719 of NW_027673538.1, forward strand.
CTCCTAGGGAGACAGCCTTTGGGACTGGCTACGGAAGGGTAGTGCTGGGGGAGAAATCGGTCACGGTGCGCTGTGATCGTCGCGATCTAGGATCTAGCCACTCGACGTTGAAAGAAATCGTGTCTTCAAGAAGCCGCGTCTCTGAACACGTGCAAAGTGGCGGCCAGCCTGGACAGGGAAGAGGGCTTCTGCTTTCGGATCAAACGGCCTTGCCGAGCCTTCCCAAAACAAAACAAAACAAAAACACCAAAGCGTCAGCGATTAGAGGAGGCGGATGCAATTCCCCGGCCGTCGGGTCTTCTGCAAGCGGGGTCCCAAAGGCGCAAGAACACCAAAAAGGGACCAGGGCGACAGTGAGGGCCCGGGGGAGGGACTTACGATATCCCGCGACCGCTGCCGTCGAGGTCACATTAGTCGCCCTTTAAATGTATTTGCTCGGTCGGGCCTGTGTTATCTCGGCCGAGCGGGGCTGCTAGGGTAGCGTGGGTCGGAGGAGGCAAGCTCGAGGCCAAGGCGCAGAAAACCCAAGCCGGCCGAGCGGGGGAGGAGAGGAGAGCGAGGACGGCGGATGCGGCGGGTAGGCCGCGGGCAAATGAGATGCCCATTTCCCCTTGACGCAGCGCTGCGGCTCCCGGGTTCATTGGCCCCTTAATGGCAATCATGCCCATGAATACGCTTTCCACAATTTCCCCTCGAAGGGCGTCGTTTGCCCAGCCAAGCAAGCGAACGGCATCCCGGAAGGGGCGCGCTGCAGAGCTGGGGGGTGGGGGGTGGGAATGTTTCCCCGGGAGAGGAGAGACGAAGTCCGGGAACGACCCAACCCCGCCGTCCCGCACGGCCCGTCTCTTCCTTTCCAAAGCACAGGGGAGGACGGGGGGGGGGTTGTCTTCGGCCAAAGCGTGTTTCTGGAGCCCGGGCGTTGCTCTTGAGTCGGACCGAGGGTCTTGGGGGGGGGAACGTCCCGGCAGCCACGCAGGCAGGGAGTGGTGTGACTCGGGCGAGAGAAAGATCAGAGAAGTCTTTCTAATCCCTCCTTAAACTGTCAGGGCCGGCAACTCCCCAGCCCTCGCTCGGTGGAAAAGGTGCGGTGCCCAGGCAAGGAAACTGGACCCTGCAGTGGGCATTTCTTTTAGCGCCCTCCCGGCCAGAGTGTCAAATCCTGGATTTGGAAGGCTGGCAGGCAGCAGACACTCAGCCTGCACACTGAGCAAGCCCCAACCCAGCGGGGTCCTTAAAAGAGCTCCATCACCTTGTAAGGCTCTATCATGTAGGTCTTCTTTGGGGTGAGGGGGTGGTGGTGGAAGTGGGGGAAGATCTGAGCCACCGTAACATAGAAATGCTGTTTCTCTGGATTAGCCACTCATTGTCCTGGGCTGTGCTTTCAGATAAAGGGTCTCTTTTTAAGGTATGTAACTGTGTCTGTGTTTTTATTCCGAACTCTCTTACAGCAAGAGTATTACATGCTACAATATCGGCAGCATACCAGCACAGATTTTGGACTGTCTCGAGGCTTTTTTTTTTGTCCATTCTCACACAGAGAGACTTAAAAAGAAGGCCTTAGTTGTCTTCCAGGCACCCTGTGTATTTCCAGGAAAGAAAGACGTCAAGCTGGGCTCTGTCACTTCAAGGACACATTGGAGCAGTGCTCTTAGCAGCAGACAGGAGTGGTTTACCAATTGCTTTCTTCTGGGACTCCCAGGCCTACCCCTGCCGGGTCTCTGCTTGAGCTTTCCTGATGGTGTTCCTTCCAAGTTGTGTCCCTGCTAAATTTGGGCTCGCCCAAGTGCTGCCATCTGCTGAGAGCTTTAACTGAATATTATAGCTGCTGCATTTGAAAGCAGAATGGAAGAACAAAAGATTACAAAAATTGATACCAGGTTTTGCTTCCTCTCTCTCTCTCCCTCCCTCTCTCTTTCACACATGATTAACTGGGTGCCATGGTTTTTGCTTGCCATTATAAATTTAATATGTAAGCCACTGTAGGTTGCCTCTGGGACTGAGGCAGTGGTACAAGTTTAATTAATAAAATGTCCCTAAGTGCACTTTGAGGCCCCTTGGGTGGCAAATCCTCTACAAGCTCTGTTTTCTTTCCATAAAATCAACATTAACCTCTTGATAAAATAAAAATAAACAATGTACACATTTCTGTAGGTCTCACTTAATTTCCTGACTTGTGCTTTAAATACAAAAGAATGGCCTGGAAATTCGTATTTTTCATTTACACATATGCAATCTTTAATAATTAACTTCCTTTGATATAAGTAGTTTAGAAATACTGAATTGCTTATTTTACTCCATCATTAATTAAAACATACTAAAGAACAGTCATGTTCACTTATGCTGATGAAAAAAATAAATAAAATCCATGTATTTTCTTCTTTTCTGTTTATTTCCAAACAGACTGTATACATATTTTTTTAAACAATTATTCTGTTGGACAAAGCCGGGAAATTATAAGAGAATAGAGCGATATCGCCCTCTAGTGGCAAAACAAAAAACAACCTAAAATGGCTTTCCGAATAAAATGCCATCTTTTATCAGTTTTTTTCTACAAAATTAGGAAGTTAACTCTATTGTCTTTTAATCTCCATTAATAAGAAAAAAACATCTGTGCTCATTTTCCTTGTATGATTATTATTTATCTAATCCAAAATTTAGAGCAAAGTGTGCATTTGTTACAAAATTACCAATCAATTTTATAATCAGTATTGTAAGATAAAGTATTATTGTATGTGCCTTGGTTGGGCATTTTTAGAGATTGCAAAATAGATAAGAGTGAATTTCAGTGTTGTCCTCTATTAGCAAGCATATATACATTATTAGGTATTTTTCTTAACCAAATGTCTTAAGAGGAAAATATAAAAATAATTTAAAGACACTATGAAGTCGAGCTAATTTAACATGGTGGTGAATTTTTCACATTTGTTTGTGTTTTCATATTATACTCTTCCCTTTTGAACTTGATTTTTAACTTAAAATCCTGACTGCAACCTTCATTTCCCTGCCTATGCGTGATGTTATGGTAACAATCCTTCCCTTCCACATCATGCTAAAAATAGTCAGTCTTTCAAGCACATGTAAGAAAAAGGCAACTTGGAAGGGATTTAAGATGTCCATATTTCCAACCAGAACCCACCAGATTAGCTAGTAACCTTTTGAAATCAGTACACATGGACTTGGATTAACCCTCGGAAGTTTAAATTCAGCTCAGCTCAACCCGAAGACTTATAGCTTTTTCTTGCTCTAAATTGCTACGTCTGGTAAGTCTGAGAGAGGTCTAATTTGTTTAAAAAACGATTCCTGCTTTCCTAAACTGATCCTCCAATGGCAATCCCAAACCCAAGAATTGTCCCAACTTTTCCAGTGTTGGTGTCTAACAGTTGATGTTTATGGTCCAACTTTTTAAGACCTCATTTTTTTTGTTAGCGTTTGTGTTTTGCCCTTTCCAGAATACCCCACCAACATCAAAATAATGATGGTCTCAAAGTTACCATCCCATATCGTAAACTCATTAGGTCCAGACGTCTGCTCTTTTCAATGGTTTTATTATACCTTGGCTCTTCCTGTTTTCAAAAAGAATGATAGGCAGAGAGTTGGTGATGAATAGAACAGCAATCCAGCACCCTTTTCTTGAGCCTTTATCCTTCAGGCTGCTTGGTAGGGAGCAGGGGAAAGGGAAGTATGATACCATCTCCAGATCTAAGAAGCCTCAAAGTCCCTGAGGCAGTTTGCCTGTGTTTAAATATTTGTTCAGATACCTTAAAAGGCTGTATTTATTTCTAGATTTTTAAATTCGGCATGGACCTTATGCCCATTTTGTCTATTTATCATCTCTATCTATCTATCTATCTATCTATCTATCTATCTATCTATCTATCTATCTATCTATCTATCTATCTATCTAATTAAATCTGATTTCCTGAAGTCAACAGGACTTCACAGTCAGCGGATTTTAGCAAACTTTTTAAAAACACAGGCGTGTAAATATCGTCAGAACAAGTTACTTGGGTAAATATTGATTGACGTAAGCCCAGGATTAAATAGGCATTAAGTGTTATTGGCACAACTGACCAGGTAAAAGAGGGGTTTATCTTTTTTTTTCCTGGCCTAAGTTTATTTTAAAAAGAGAGAAAAATTTTTTTTCCAGGAGATACCCTTTGGAGGTACAGAATAATTATAATTTGATTTCTGCTCTTTTTTTGATCGACAAATCAAGTTTTGTTAATCTCACCATTCTCCCACCTCATAAAAAGGAATAGTTCCAAAAATCTTTGTACTTTTTTTTATTTTCTGAACAAGGAATAGGTTTGTAGGATGACATCAAGAATAATACTGTTGCTTCCTAGGTTGGTAGCCAGTTGGGAGTGGAAGAAGATCCTTCAGTCACTGAAAAGACTTTTGAAGAACAGAGTTGGTCCTTCTATACTGCCAGTCACTGTATTTTAGATTAAGGGTGATCTGGTAGAAAGGGTGGATTTGCAGACGGTTTTGGAGACAGAGAGGGGCAAGCTGTGGCCTTACAGCAAGCAGGCCAAAGGCATTTACGGCACATTTACATCTGTCTTCCCGCCTGCTTTCCCCTTCATAAGTTGAAGATTTTGTTTTCATGAGCCCAAATTTTATTCCAGAACCTAGGACACGTGCAAGCAAATAAAGAAACAAACAAAAACCAGAGAACAAGAAGCAAATAACAATAATAATAGAAGATAACGAATTGGAGGGTTTTTTTTAATCACAAGATATCAGGATCTGAAAGTCAAAATTGAAAGATTATGGCATAAGCCAGCCATAGCTGTCCCAGTGGTTATCAGCATGCCATATCCAAAAATCTTGGATGACACTTAGAAAATCTGTGCATTGACGACATATCCATCTGTCAATTGTAAAAGGCCATACTGCTTTGAGTCGCATATACACTATGCCAATGTATTATGACATCTTCAGTTATTGAGCAGATCTCCAGCCAGCTAAAGAACTGGCAGTTGTGCTTCACATTGTTGTGAACAGATAATAATAATTCATTCTTAAATAGAATCACAAACAAAACAAAAATACAGACTGTGAACCAAAGTGTTTTAGGCCTACAAACATTAATATTCAAGTACCACTCTTAATACACCGCGTTGAAGAAAGGAAGCTGTGCTTAAATAATAATATATTAATAATAATAATAATATTGGCACTCTGGATGCCATACCAAAACATCTTGGATGGCATTTAGAAAACTTCTCAGTGACAAAATTTCCATCTGTCAACTACAAAAGGCCACTTCTTGGATCCACAAATATACCATACGGTTTATGATTACAATTATGACATCCTAGGTTGGGAAGAACACCATGAGAATGAAGGACAATCTCATAACTGGCAGCTATGATTTCACTTTTTAAAAAACATCTGGCTATGTAACCGTAATAATAATAATCCCCCTTAATTTTAGAAGAAAAAAAAAACTACCCTGCTTGGAATTGCCTATATTCTTAGAAACTACCTTAATAATTCTTAGGTTTTTGGTTAAGACTTGAATTATTAAATTTCCACCAGTCCTAGACTGGGAATCTAACTGTAGGTTAGCCACACATAATAATCCCCATTCTCGTCCTCCTCTCTGACATGAGTCTTGGAAAACTAAGTATACCGAAGCCAGAGAGATGGGGGAACAGTCAAACTGTCTTTGAGGAAGTGCAGGCTTTGCGGGCTAATGCATTAAAACGGCTTGCTTTATAATTCAGGATTATCGTGAAGCTCCTTAACTTTGCTATAATTCTGGGCAAGACGCTTTGGGGTGGGGGGGGGGAAGGTGTTCTAAGTCACTTTTGCAAAGCACTTCAAACAATAAACTCCCCCCAAATAATACGCACTCACTATATGTCAAAACCAAGTGAAAGGTGAGAGAGAAAAAACAGCTTTTCGACTCATCCCTTTTCATTCTAAAGGATCAAGGGTCACCTATCTTTCATTTTAAAAAATCCTCTGATCTTAAAAAGTTTGAATCAACGCGCCTTGGAAAATAAGATTAATTAATTGCTGCAATTCTCTGTACACGTGTGCATTGGTGCGTACCGTGTGTGTCTCTGTGTGTGTATCATAAAAAATAATAATAACGCTACAATATTTTCACCAAAATAACACCCACAGCCTTAGTCCCCTTTATTCCCTTTTCCCTTTATTCATTTTTTTCATTTTCATTCTTCTGTTCTGAAACCAGATTTTAACCTGCCTCTCTGTGAGGTTTAAGATCCTAGCAACTTCATAGCGGCGTTCTCGGGTGAGGTACATATTAAAGAGGAATTCCTTTTCCAGTTCCAGAGTTTGGAATTTTGTGTAAGGACAACGCTTTTTCCTGGTGGAAGGAGCATGAATCCAGTTTGCCGCTGGGTTATCTGAAAAGGAGGGAAATAGGAGAGGGGAAGAAAATAAGGGAGTGGGGGGAATTTGGTGAGGGGAGAAGGGCAGCCATGGCGGGTGGGGGGAAATGAGAGGAAGGTTGTTAAATTAATTTCAGAAGGATCCCTGTGCTTTTCACCACTGAGGAGAGATGATCATAAAAGGCTGAAAAGCCCAGTCTGTTGGGTGGAGGAGTCAGGTCTTCTTGATGACAGAAGGGGAGTTATGGGGTTCCCTTTTTATGGGTGCCTGTTGGTGCTTTGCTGGGATAGGAGTCTAGACGTTTTTATAGGTTAGTAAAACTATCCCCTTTTGCACACTGGAGCCTTACAGGTTGGGGCAATAAATCAGCTTGTGCGTGCTTTCTTTTCTTTCTCTCTTTTTTCCCCCTTCCTTCCTTCCTTCCTTCCTTCCTTCCTTCCTTCCTTCCTTCCTTCCTTCCTTCCTTCCTTCCTTCCTTCCTTCCTTATTTTCTCCTTTAAAAAAAAAAAAACAAACAAACTTACTTGGGCCGAGCTGCTGCTCCTGTTTTTCCTCCTTCAGGTGGCTGAGCGGGCTGGGGTTACGGCTGCCTCCAGAGGCTGGCTTGGCCGGGCTGAAGCTGGCGTTGCTGGCGGTGGCGGCGAGGGAGGGTGCACCCAGCCCGGCAGCAGCAGCAGCCGCAGCCGCAGCCGCCGCCGCCTTTTCGCTGGCCGCCGCCAGAAAGGAGCTGCACGTGTAGTCGGGCCGGCGGGAACGGCCGGCGGGCGAGCAGCTCTCCGTCCGTGGGGCCGGAGAAGCGGAGGCGCCGGAGCGGGCGGCGGCAGGGGTAGAAGCGAAGGCTCGGGGGTCAAGCGAAGCGGACGTGGTGGCGGCGGCGGGCTCCGGCTTGCCGATCCCGTAGAGGTGTCCGGCGGCGGCGGCGTCTCGGTCGGAGATGGGGGGCGCAGCCGTGCCGCGAAAGGCAGCGTAGGGGTCGAGCCAGGGATGGACGTACCCGGCCCCCTCGCCCGTCCCTCCGAGGTGTGGCGGGGCCACGTACGGAGGGTAGACGCCCGGCAGCGGGGTGGAGGGCTGAGCCGGAGGAGGACGGGCGGGCACAGCGGGCCAGGGGGAGAAGACGGACGGCTTGGGCGTAAAGCTGCACGGGGCAAAGTCCGACCCGTCGGCTGCCACGCCTGAGGGGGGCAAGCGGGGGGCGGCGAGGGGGTGACCCCCTTGGAGGAACCGGCCGCCGCCGCCGCCCGCTCTTCCGCCGTAGCCTTCCTCGGTGTCAGGGCCTAGGAGCGAGTCCACGTAGTAGTTACCGAGGGTGCCGCCCGACGACATTTTGGGGATATTCCCTCCGTGGCACGGCATGGGGCGGGGGTGGTGGTGGGAGAAGTTGAGGGAAGGAATAAAAAAAAAAGGTTAACACTGTTAACTGGAGAATTTTCGCCCGGTCCGGGGAGCAACTCCGGGCTTTTGCAGCCTTCTCAGTCTCAAGACTATTGGTCCCTCCGCCCACGTGATCATATTTACCAATACTCGAAGTAAATCAATCCGCTACATTGGCGTTCGGGAAGGTTTGCTGGTAGGATTCAAATATATATACGTATATATATATACGTATATATATATATATACGTATATATTCAAATATATATACGTATATATACGTATATATACGTATACACACACATATGTATATGTATATGTATATATATATATGTATATGTATATGTATATGTATATGTATATATATATATATATATATATATATATATATATATATATATATATATATATATATATATATATATATATATATATATATATATATATATATATATATATATATATATATATATATATATATATATATATATATATATATATATATATATATATATATATATATATATATATATATATATATATATATATATGTATATATATATATCCATATCCTTCCTCCCCCCCCCGCTCATCTGCAACACGTGAAGAGCTCTCTCCCCCCCCCTCAAACTGCACTTGAGAACACGGACGCCAGCCGCGGCCCTGACATTGGGCGCCGGAGGGACGGGGGCGGGGGGGGGAAGAAGGGGAAAGAGAGCGAGAGAGAAGAGGAGCCGAATCCTTCCACGGCCCTCCTGCCTCAGCCGGACGCCCGGAGGGCGTGGCCCTCCCGCAGAGGAGCCGGCTCAAGTTGGCGGACTATTTCTTCGCCTTCTTGGGAACGCAGTTCGCCATTCGTTGCCGCGCGTACCCAACGAGCGGAGAGCGCTGACCGAGCCGAGCTCGTCCCTCTCCGCTGGCAGAAAGACAGCGAGGAGGAGGAAGAGGAGGAGGAAGAGGGAAGGCCGGGCGGAGGTTACGGGAGACGGGTGCTGGAGAGAAGGGGAGACGCCGGGGAGCCAAGGAGAGGCTCCCAGCGCCATCCCCCCCCCCCGAAAGCAAACGCCGAGAGCGAGCAGCTGGGGCAACTGCGCGGCGCGGGCTCGTTTGCCAGAGCGAGACTCGGGATCTCTTCCTAAACCGAGCAACAAACGGCGAACGCCGCTGCGCAGAAGAGCCCGAGTGAAAAGGAGAACTGAATGAATGGAAAGGAGACGGGGGGGGGGGGAGAGAGAGAGAGAGAGAGAGAAGGCAGGGTTGCCTTCTTGTTTGAAAACAGGTGGAAGTCGAGACCTTCTCTCTCCGCCATGATTTTATGCTTTTCAATAAATTTTTTATGAGATCCATTTGATTACAGATTAATGTGTTCCGTCGTCTAATAAAACGGGCTGGTGGCACGGAGCCTCTCTCTCTCTCTCTCTCTCTCTCTCTCTCTCTCTCTCTCTCTCTCTCTCTCTCTCTCTCTCTCTCTCTCTCTCCCCCCCCCCCCGTCTGCCTCCGTCTCTCTCCTCCTCTCTCAGTCCCCCCTTTCCGCCTTCGGGGCTAACCTCAAGCTGAATGCCAGCGCTTCCCCGAGGTCTGAAGCGCAAGGACTTCAAAGAAGCGGCAGTATAACTTCCAGGAGTTGGGGAGAGAATAAAAATGAATGAGTGCACTTAGTGAATGGAGCGGCCTCGGCCTTGCTACGCCCCAGCCCGCTGGAAGACGGCAGTCGAAAAGAGGGGTGGGCTGGGGTGGCGGCGCCCCTGCCAACTTCCAGGAAGAAATGCTCTTTTTTTTACTAGTTGGGAGCCCCCGGCCACCTCTGTTCGCTCCCCCCACCATCCAATTAAATCGAGGACTTTCACCCGTATTTTACTGCCTTTATTATGGACTGGTGGAGGCCAAGTTTCCGGCTGTAGGTTTTAGCACTAGACTAGAGGAACAATAGTCTCGCCCGTCTTCCAGTAATTCAACTCCTTTTTCATCTCTCTCTCTCTCTCTCTCTCTCTCTCTCTCTCTCTCTCTCTCTCTCTCTCTCTCTCTCTCTCTCTCTCTCTCTCTCTCTCTCTCTCTCTCTCTCTCTCTCTCTCTCTCTCTCTCTCTCTCTTTTTGCAAACGCAAAAGAAGAAGAAGAAGAAGAAGGTCTAGCCTTTTTCAGAAAGGCTAGACCTGGGTTTGCTTGAATGAGGGACGAGATCCGTGTGAATCCAGTGTCTTGCGTCAATTAAACAAGCCGGACGCTGCTGTCCCACACGTTTGCCTCCCGAAAGGCGGAGAAAGGCGAGGTGGAGCATTTTCCTAGTACGGTATATATACCTCTCCTTTCGGAGATTTGCTAGAAGCCGGCGTGTTGCGAGTTTACGGCCCTGTTCCTTTTAATTTCAAACAACGTCAAAGCCCTCTGTTTATTATGGCGAAGGCACACGTTCATAGGTGGATGCCCGTGCCTGCGTGCCTATGTGTCTATGCACAAGCACGCACAACCAGCCAGTCACGCGTAAGACTGAGAAACATACCTATCCTAATTGGTGTAACAATCTGGAAACCATTGGCCTGCGCTGGCGCAGAATTTATGTTCAAAATAAAACGGGCTTGGAGACGCTGCCGAAGAAGGCAACGTCTGGGTGTTTCTTGAAAACAGCTTTTCCCTCTTCGACCCTCAAAGTATGTTACAAATCCAAATTATGTTATGGGCAGCAAGATGTCCGGATACCAAACTGACTGACATTTCAGCCAGTAACGTATAAGGGAAAACATGCTCGGTGCACCAGATCGAAAGGTATGAGTTTAGAAACATGTCAGGTACGTCAGCATATAAACAAAGAAAAACTAATGGGTAAAGTCTTCGCAATACACCCCTGGAAGTTAGTAATGCTCAAGCCGTTTCCTAAGGACGGAGCCCTTCGCCAGATCGAGAATTCTTCTCAAAAAAGCTCCTTCGCGGACTAAAAGCAGCGGAGGAAGCCAGAACAGAGAACCAAACGGATGCTCTGAGTTTCCTTTTCCGACGTACTCAGGTATCAATCGGAAATCAATACAGTATTTTCGTAAGGACAGAGGCAAGGTCCAAGGTGGGTCAATGGGGCGCCTGCTTTTTGAAACTGAATGCGGATCCAAGCATTTGGACTTCTGTGGAGTCCTTGGGATATTCTCTCAGCTTGCTTGTTTTCTTGCAGACATTATTTTGCAATGAAACGTCTGCAAGAAAACAACCACGCTCAGAGAGCAGCAAGGACCCTACAGTCCAACCCTGAGCTACAAATATTCTCTTCCATTGGTACCATTTGGACTTCATTTAAGAGTCACGTTCATTTACAAACTCCCACTGAACGCCCCCAGTTTTCTTTCTCAACCTCCTCTTCCTCCTCCTCCTCCTCCTCCTCCTCCTCCTCCTCCTCCTCCTCCTCCTCCTCCTCCTCCTCCTTCCTTCCTTCCTTCCTTCAGCCCTCCCTCCATCCAGCCTCCTTTCACAAAAGATAAAGTGACTGCTGGTAATATTTATTTTGCAGGAATGTGGGATGCAAAAAGTCCCAAGCTCCATTATCTTGACATTTGGTGCAAGAACAATCAAAACGGCCAAGATTGCAGGGGAACTGAAACAGATTTGCACTGATCCACCCATTGCAACGGGGCAACTTTTGAAAGTGGAGCGGAAAGGGCTATAGTGTTCAGATAGAAGGACAAAATTATTCTTCTGATTTTCAGAAGGCGACTGAATAACACTCATTTGCAGGTTCCTCCGCTGAGTTAAACACACACACACATTTAAAGAAAATAAAGCACAATGTGTGGGAAGTTTCACTTAGGTTTCCCTTGCCTGCTAGATTGCCCATGTGGCCAATATTTACCAAACATCCTCTTTGTCCTGCTCCAAAGATTGCCTTACTTTGGTTTGAGGTTTCTGCTTTGCTTGTTTTTAAAGCCACTGACCATGTAATCATGGAAAGGAGGCTTGTGTCGGCCTTAAGTCAAAGATTTTGTCAACCCTGAAAGCTTCCTGGCTACATCATTGCAACCAGCGCTTAGCCATTGCATTTGCTCTTACACTTAACAGTCTATAAAAAAGGAGAAAGAGGAAGAGGAAGAACAAAAAAGGAACTAGTCAATGGGGAGCAACTTCCCTTTCCTGCATGTCTGTCTCCCCCCCCCCCCCCCCGCGCCCCGTAGGAAGGGATTCAGCCAACTCTTTGCTGCTCAGATTGTCTGGAAAGATGAATGGAACTCAATAACTTTACAGAATTTATTGCATTATACATGCAAATAAGACATGCACAAAAAGGACACATATTGCTTGTAAAGACCACGATTCCACATATGCACCACAAGGAGAGAGAGAGAGAGAACGATACATCCATAGCTGTGGATGAAAGAGACTTTGACATGAAGCACAAATCTAACACATGGGAGGATAGAGATGGAGATTTACATCGTCAAATGTGCTTGTTTGTCCTTTTTTTTTTTGGTTTCCCAAACCCGGGAAGCACATTTATTAATTTATTTTATTCTATTATTGTTAAACCGTTGTACATATTCCAAATGTTATGGCCCATGTAATAACCCCCACATAAATACCCCCTTGTTTAGTTAAAAACATAAAAAAATACATTGTCCGAATAGTCAACAGCTCTAATAAGTTAAGACCAAGTTATAAGGATCAATCAGAATTTACCCTGCATTACGATGAAGGAAAACAAACTATACATGTGAACCCAAGAGAGGAGAGAGAGAGAGAGAGAGAGAGAGAGAGAGAGAGAGAGAGAGAGAGAGAGAGAGAGAGAGAGAGAGAGAGAGAGAGAGAGAGAGAGAGAGAGAGAGAGAGAGAGAGAGAGAGAGAGAGAGAGAGAGAGAGACATATCATAGGAACATACATGGACATTTGCATCACTAAAAATAATAACAAAAGGTCACATTCTATCAGAAATTTTAAAAATGGAACACAAAGGCATGTACCCTCTGCCGCTACCCACCCACCACCTGGGCCAGTCTTTCTTAATCAAGGGGCAACCAATGGTAACCGCATTATGGCCAGCCCAGGTTGTGCAGTTTAAGAGAAAGTCAGATTAGCAGTCAGTTCTCGGATTCGGTTTTCCCTGCTCATCTTCTTGAGTTTCATTCTGCGGTTTTGGAACCAGATCTTGACCTGCCTGTCAGTCAGGTTTACGCTCTTACTGATCTCTAGGCGGCGCTCTCTGGTGAGATACATATTGAACAAGAATTCTTTCTCTAATTCCAGTGTTTGGTGTTTAGTATAAGGGCACCTCTTCTTTCTGCCACTCTTTGCCGTTAACCAATTGCTGGTTGGAGTATCAGACTTGGCTTCCTCTAGTGAAATCGAAGGGAGAAGGGAGAAGGGGGGGGAGGAAGACAAGACAAAACAAAACAGAAAAGAAAGGACCTCAGTCTTTTATACTATAGCCTTGGCCATGAACCCATTTCCATTGTGTCTGACCGAAAGAATCCCTTGCTTTGTGGGTATGAAACATGGCCAGGTAAGTGCCTACACGAATTCAGGAAGAAGTGTGATTTTGTTTTTTTTAAAAAAACCCCATTCTTTCCACATTAGCTTTCTTAAAATGCCAACAACACACAATTTACCATGATAGGGAACCGTTCAGTTATATTCTTTGTGGCATATAGAATATATACTAGAATATAGAATACCTTATTTGGCCAAGTGTGATTAGGCAGCCAAGGAATTTGTCTCTGGTGCTGAAACTCTCAGCGTACGTGCAAAGCAACAAAGTAATAATCATCATCGTAATACCAATAAGGGAGGGTAATAAAGACAATAAGAAGGTAATAATAATACTACAGCCATACAACATGGGTAGCTATATACTTAGAGACAGATAGTATTGTTAGAAAAAAAGGTGTTCAGCACTCTGTTTGGGAACAGACACATTTTGATTCAACTACAACCATTTCATGGGGTCAGTTTCAATCCTGCCACCTTGTCAACAATACTACTACCTTAATGGGTGTGACTTTTACAATCAGCCCAGGTCTTGTAAAACACTGATTCTAACCAAAAGATTGGGGGGAAAGCCTCAGTTAAAAACCTTCTGATCTCACTCCTGGCATTGAACGTTAAAGCAGGGGATCTTTCAAACTCTCAGCTAACCCCCAAAGGTTGAACAATGAATACCAAATTGAGCAAAGGTGGTTTTTTTCCTCCGTTTTCCTTTAAGTGTTCTCTCTACTACTCCATCCTCACATTAGATGCAGAATTTATCTTTGATTTGTGTGCAATGCCCGTGGTTGTTCTTTATTTTAAATGTACACAACAAGGTCAAATTCTCACCAAGGGCTGCAAAATTATTTGTGGAGGGGGGGGGCTTCTTCTCCCTCCACCCCTCCGGAGATGGCTCACCACCCATTCCTTTTAAAGAATAATGAACTAAGCACATTTATGTTAAGCGTTTAATAACATTCTCTTCCAAACTATAATCAGCCGTTGGAGATTTAAACTGGATCCAAATGCTGGACTTCCTGTCTAGTAACACACACACACACACACACACACACACACACACACACACACGGTTGTTTCTAACTGCTTCCCTCTTTCAAACTTTATCCGGTTCTGCGCCACCTCCTCCGAACGCAGAACACTCTGTACCCCAGTGAAATTAATGATAATCCACAGAGGAAAGGCTGGATGTTAGTGGGACTGGAGTGGGTGGGTGCTGAACAGACCGTAATTTCACAATTCCTGGAAGGTTTTCTTTGAACGCCCAGCCCGAAGGAGGGGAAAAAGCAAGTTCCAGAGCCGGGAAGAAAAGCAGGGCACACAGACTGCAGCAAGCCCCGAGCTACCCCCCCCTCCCCACTTTCCCCGTGCGTCTAACACCTGGAGGACCCAACCGAGGGGAAGAGGGCGAGCGGGCGAAGTGAGGACAGGACAGGACGGCGGAAGGGAGGGAAGGAGGGAAGGAGGGAGGGACGGCGGGAGGGAAAGAGCGTCCTTCCTGCTGAGCAACGGTGGCTGCGCTTTTAAGCAGCGTTTTCCTCGCATTATTACCGGACGTTCCCAAACTCGGCAACCATACCGACCTTTGCATTCTTTCTCTTGGCTTTCTGGGCTGGAGACGGCGGCTTCGGCCAGGCAGCTCCGCTCGTCCGGCAGCGCGGACTTAGACTCGGGACTTGAGGCTTTGGCGGAGTTCTCCGACTGGTGCTGGTGGTGTTGATGGCCGCCGCCGCCGCCGTTGCCCGGGGTGGCGGCGCTGGCGTTGGCGCTGGGATTTTCATTCGTTTTCTTTTCCATCGGAACTTGCGAGGCGACCTGCGGTTTGGAAGCGCCGCGTGGGTTTAGCTGCAGCATGAGAGTGGAAGTGGCTTCGGGGCTGTTATGGTACTCTTGGGCTTTTCCCCCGGCGTAGGTCTGGCTCAGTCTGAAATACCCCGGGACGGGGACTTCGGGGTTTTCAACGGGACACGGGTCAGAGACTAACCTCTGGTAGGAAGGAACGTCGGAAGGGGAGCCCAGCTTGGACCGCTTGTCCGAATACATGCAGCAATTGGCTTCTTCCTTAATATTGGTCGCAAAGGAACAAGTGGGCACCTGCTGAGTGACAGGTTGCTCTAGGCGGCACGGCCTGTTGGGATCGGCCCAAGTGTCTACCGGAGGGATGTAGGGATGCACGTTCATGCCCATGTTTTGATGATTGACTTCTCTTTTGGCCAGAGACGGTAGAAGTCCACAGGTCTGCATCCCGTACGTGCCAAGGTCTGTGCTGGGCGGCATGTACATGCTGGCGGCGCCGTTGGAGTAAAAGCTATCGCTCCTGCAGGCGCTGATCAACGAATCGACTAGGAACGTGTTGGCGGCGGGAGAGCTGTTGGGAAAGGACATTTTAGGGAGGAATTGGAAGAAGAGAGAGGGTGTCCTTTGTAGGCTGACATCTCTACGAAAACATTCCCGGTGTAATTGTGGATGCCTCCGCACAACCACATGACAGGCGAGCCAATGAGATTTGAAAATGGCCCGTGAGCCGCGACCTCCCCGCCGATCACGTGCTCCCCGAGACACGCCGAGCCGCGGCTCAAAGGTGGACAACAGCGACACCTAGGACAGCCGCGAGGAAACGCACGCGCTCAGCCTGCCCGCCGCGGGCCCCCCCCCCTGCCATCTTTCTTCTCCTCCTCTTCCTCTCTCTTCTCTCTCTCTCTCTCTCTCTCTCTCTCTCTCTCTCTCTCTCTATCTCTCACTCTCTCTCTCTCTCTCTCTCTCTCTCTCTCTCTCTGTGTGTGTGTGTGTGTCTGCACCCCCTTGTTAAGGATGTGTGGGTTTTTAAGAGTCAAACCCGGTGCACTTTGCTGGTTTAAAACAAGGAAATGAAATAAGCTGTTCTGAGTAGGACTTGAGCCTGAATTTTAAAAGCAGTTTCTGTTGTGTCCGTTCCCAAAAATGTAGAAACACCTACTTCAGTGATAAGCCTGGATAAGCTACACAGAGGGTTAAAAGGAAGGTAGGGAGAACCACGGAGGGCACCAAAACAGGCAGGGAAATGATGCAAAATGCAGAGCCTGGTTCAGTTTCTCTCTCCAAATGCATGATGGTCCACTTCCAAGAACCGACCTCAACTGTGCCCTCAGAAGAACTGTCCTTACTCTTAGACCATTCCCACCTTTGTCTTTCTCCCCAGAATTAAACTCTTTTTTGGGGGGGTCGGGGGGGGGGAACCCAACCAGTAACATCTCCCTAACAAAAGAAAGGCATGGAGGGTAATATCTGCGGGATGTTTGTTCCCCAGAAGTGCCATTGTTTGGAAAGAATACAGAAGTGGGAACCTGTTTTCCTTTTATGGGTTTTCTGAAAGCATTGGCTTCTGACAAGATCCCAAAAGGTAACGGAATTGATTAATACAGATTAAGAGGAATCAGGGCGATCGATAGGCTCCTCATCTACATGCTCCAGCCACTTGGCAATTTTCTTGCTTCTGAAGCTTTCTCAAGAGTTATTCCCTCTCTAGCCACACACAAGAAAGATATTTTATTAACAAATCAATCTAGACTTTGTAAAGGGTAAGATTAATAGTTGGGATTTAGCATAATAGTGTTCACGTTATGAATTATTGAAAATTATACCATTGATTTTTCCTTTTTTTTCCTCCTAACCAAAAAGGTCAACTTTTCTTTTAATATAAATTGTCAGATATAAAAGCTGGCCTATGACGATAAGGGCTTACTTTGTTTTTTGCTTTTGTTCTGTTAGGTTAAAGAAAAAAAGGGGGAATCACTTTTGTTTTAATATACGTATGAACAGTATCGCATTGCTCAGTACAAGAGAAGGTATTATGTTAAAAGGTATTTTACAATAATTTGATGTAATGCTGCTGAACTGATTAAACACCAGTGCATGAACTCACCTAAAATAAAACCAGACAAAAGCTATACTTTTCTTGGCCTAACTTTATACATTTCAAAAATGGCAAGGATGTATAAACTGACCAACATAAAAAAATAGAACATTACCTCTGACTCTTTGAAAATTTCGAGGTTTTGTCTTTAAATATACTTTTTCCAATATAGCTTAGGATAAAGTTTTTTTCCCTCTCTCTCTCTCATACATATGAAATAAGGTTAAAGAATGCCTGATTGTGAAATGACTGGGTTTTAATTAAAATGTCGAAGATGCTCTTCCCCATTCCCCTTCCTTTCCCACATGTATCTGATATGCACCGTCCAGCATACCACCTTCATTCTCCATTTTTGAAGAAGAAATATTGTGCTCCTTCATGGACATATTTGCGGCCATCAGCTCTTCTTTGTTAATTGAACTGGTCCCCTCTCCTTCTCCTCCTCCTCCTCTCTGTTCAAGCAAAACCTCAGTCCTAACAAACCTCAAATCCTTCAAAGGTCGCTTCATACACCCTTGACCATCAATTGTTGCCAAAGTGCTCCTTCACCAGCCTCCTATCTTCAAAATCATTTTCTGTCCTTGGGATCGGCCGTGGAACATTTGCTTCTTTTCTCTTCTTCTTCTCTCTCTCTCTCTCTCTCTCTTTCTCTCTCTCTCTCTTTTAAGAATACTTGCGTGGCCTTTTTCTGCAAACCTCCCCCGGTTTTTTGTTTTTTTTTAAAAAAATAAAAATTAAAAAAAATCTCCCTGTGACAATGAGACAGACCTTTCAGAAGCTGATCCGCAGCTGTTCAAATACAACATCAATGCCAGGTTAAGAGCCGGCGGCGCCTTTTACAGCTTTTGTCTGCCAGGGTCCATGGCGAGATCCGAGAGTCGAAGTCTTGTTCTACCTTCCTAACTATATTCCCCACCCAACACCAGATTCTGCCAAACTCTTTCCCCTGTTTTGGGAGACTCTTGGCCCTGTGTCCTGCGTGGGCTGTGGGGAGGAGAATTCAGACACAAGGTCCCCCGCCGGAGTCTAGGGTGGGGGCCGGCACAGACAGATCCCGCTTGCTCACCTTCAATTGGAGATCATTATCAGAGCCATTGCTAAGCGTTTGGCCCGGCTGGGAAGCAGACAAAAGTGGAGGTCACGACGCTCTCTCTCTCTTTGGGGTGTGTGTGTGGGGGGTGTGGGGGGTGTTATGGGTTTCCCAGCCATTTTCCTCCCCCCCTCCTTTCCCCTCTGAAAACAAGAAGCCAGACGGCCCGCCGAGTTTAAAGCAACCCAATACCTCGTTCCCCCCCCCCCTTTGCCTTGCCTTGCGCTTTTAAGATTTTGCCGTGAAATCTAATCAGGGATTTTTTTTTATTCCCATCAAACGGCCATTCGTAGTCGGCTGCCGTCTGAAGAAAGAAGGGCCCTAGCAGGAGAGCACTGTCCGTGTTTTACTTTTTGTTTTATTTTACCTATTCTATTTTATTGGCGTTTGTAGTAGCCCGGTGGTAACGTCAATAAGACAAGAAGCCAAGAGTCGCTGGCCTTTTATGTCCTGAGAGAGTTGAGTTGACTCGCTTTCGATTTTGCATTTCTCTGAGTTTGGGGGGGTGTCAGATATTACCGCCACAAAGTCTCACCTCCAATTATTTGGGTCCAGATAAAGATGAATGGGGTGGTGCCCTCCCGCTCCTAAGGCAACCCGGCCAGGGCCCCTGGCTCCTTTAAAAGAACCTGTTTTCAGCTGAGCAGGCAAAGTGATTTTAAAAGAAGGAATGGGTATATAAATCCAAATGTAACATTTGTGTAGCACTTCCAGAGAGTGAATAAACATCCTTCTAAGAAGCCGATTCCTTAGACTTTCTGTGCTTAATGTCACTCAAGTTTTAAATCACATTAAGCTGGAATTGTAGTAATTAACACGAATAAATAAATCAATATTGTGCCATAAATGAGATATACAGTCTGCATTACCGCAAAGGTTTTTCCTCTTGACTGTTCCATATTTTTTCCTCCAAAAGACTGAAAGCCTTAGAAGCTCCATTTATATGTCCGTGATTATTTGCAGTAAAATATATGTTGACGCTACTCTTTTCTGCCTGAATAAATAATAGAATGTAAAAACTGGGAGGAGTGTCGTTGCTTAACATTTTAATTTTAATCCTTCAAATTTATGCCATGTGTTAGACCTGCGCAGGGTTTCCCCACTTTCACTCCCTTCCACCCTGAATTCTTGCTGGTGTTTCTCCCCCCCCCCTCTTTTATTTGCCTTGATTATTGAACAGGAGAAGGGAAGAATCTCATCAATCCTGAAACAATAAACTGTGAAAACGCAAAAGCGGAACTTTTGATCATTAAATATCACGAAAAGGACGGAATTTATCAGAAACAGACAGAAGCGTGCTAAAGCTGTAATACAGACGATCTTCTTCTTTTCATTTCTTTTTTTTTTTCTTGTAGGAAGAATTTATAAACAGATCCATTTGCTAACATTTCTCCCTGGTGTGGAGCTGGGTGCATCAGGAGCGTTTCCTTTTAATTAAGACCCGTTAACTTACTGCCGATCAGCACCAAAGTGCCCCACTCTTAATAATAGGAGAATTAAATTGTTCCATCCTCCTCATCTGTTCCACCACAGGCAACAATCACAATATTTCCATGCAGGTGAGGGGAAGAGATATTATTATAGCATCCTGCAAAACCAAAATTCGCAGGTAAAAGTCCCGATCGTATTTGGACAGCTCCCCCTAATCCTTCATGAATTTTGTTACACAAATAATCTTTACAGATGGGAAGTGCACAGGATCCCCTTAAGAGAAATTCATATTTTGCCTTTGTTTCACAGCGGACTGGGAAGCTTGCAGTTCCATATCAAATGCTATAAGGTTTTTCCTGGCCCGGGGGTGGTGATGGCGGCGGCAGGGTGGTGGTGGTGGTGGGGGGGGTTGGGGAGCGGGAAGACGTCTGCAAAGAGCTTATAGCTGTTTATATATAGTCTTTCTGTTCATCAGAAGCCCTGGAAAAAACAGGACATACAGCTATAAAGCTAGTCGAGTGACTGGGTAAGTCTTACGTTTAAAATCTCAAGCCCGTGTAGATTTCGGCTGGGGGGGTGGGGAAATAGTCATCATAATTTAAAAACTGATAAAGATAGATAGACAGACAACAAAATAAAATACAAGATTTTCATAGGCTGAGTTTAGCAATCACGAAGAGGAATAACGAAATAATAATCTAGCCAATCTAGCCAGAACCAGGATGGCTCATATTTTGAAGTCCCCAAAAGGATAAAGCAAATATGACAAATATTTAACCAATTTAATAGGCAGAGGACAGACAGAGCAGATACTTATAAACACAAAAATCCTTCAGTTAATATTACATTTTCAAAATATAATAGAAACAGTAGAAGAAAGGATTCAGGGGAGAAATCTCTTGTCATCTTCAGCTGAAGCTTTACAGCCTGTGCTTTAATTGAATAAGGAAAGGCAACCACAGGTTTTGACATTGTCTATTCTCAGAATATTCTCCGTTTTCTTTATTTTTTAAATTCAAACAGGTCAATGCCAAGATTTTCAATTTTCCATGAGTGTCTTTTAAAATTTATTTCGTAATTTTAAAAATTTATTGTTTTAGGTAACCAGAATAATCATGGGTTTCCTTTTAAATTTTAAAAAAATATTTAAAAAAATCTATCTGGTAAAGAAAGAATCCTGCATCTATTTCTCAAATGTGACTTTATCTGGTTTCTTATTTCTTTTTTTCTCTTTTTTGTCTCTCCCTCTGTTGTTAGGACTGTTAGGGAGAAAGTGGGGGAAATGACATCCTTGTCCTTCACTGTATAATTTTTCAAAAGTGCATCTTTGGAGAAATTTAGTGCTGAACAAATCACTGGCCAATTTCAGAGACAGATTTCTCTATTTCTTTAGGGGAAAAAATTACATCTTAGACATCTTTTAAAAAACTGTTGTGAGACTTCAACCTGCTATGAATGAAATTTAGATCTCCAATAATTCATTTAAGAAATGTTTAACTTTTTTTCTGGTAAATAATTCTTTTTTTTTAACCAGCAAGGAAGCACTCACAGATGTCAGCCAACCATTTCTCCATTAATTAAGATGACATATTTTCCAAATTGTTCAATTTATCATCTCATTAAAAAACACTTTAGGACTCAGATTATCCCGTCACAAACTATATATATATACACCACAGAGAGACATACACACAGAGAGATATATTTGTGTGTTTGTGTTTCATGTGTTAATGACACAAAATAGATTTTAATTAGTTTGTTTGTATCATATTTGTGAGTTACCTCTGTAATAATTTTGGTTCTGCTATGTTTTCTCACTTCTAGCTGCTTATGCATTTTATTAGTTGCATTATTTTTGTGGGGAAATACCAGAATATCAGGACAAATATATATTCTGGAATATAAGTGCGCCCTCACGTGGAATGTATGTGTATAGCATATGGAGCATTCTATTTGTGTTTTCTTGTTTTTTTTCATTTGACCATTTTGTTCTTTTGTTAAATAAGAATTTAAGGATAACTACATATATATGTACAATATGTTTAGAATTATCCTTTTAAATTCTTACAGTATTTATTGATTAAGGAATGCAAATGCAACTCCCCTTTGTAAAAATGGTTAGACACTGAATAGAGCTGATATATATTTTTCACCATGTAAAGGTAATTTTCCCTCAAGTATCTTAAGGCAACAAGTCAGATTACTTACATTTCCTGCTGAAACATAGACTAATATCTGCATTTCAAAGTATCATTTTTTAAGTAATCAATGTTCCATAGTAATCCAAAATTCTTGCTCATTTAAGGGGATTGAATCAAATTTGCTTGTTGCTTTCTTTTAAGCAGTTTTTCATAAGGCATGATTTACCTAGACTGAGACCAATAATGCTTTAATAATAATTTACATAGGAAAAACCCCTTATAGCAACATTTTAAAAAGAAAATTGTTATTTAAAGGGCAATTGAAAAGGCTTTTATAATACACACACTGGTGAAATATTCTGCGGTTCATTCTAGATAAATGCAGAGAAGGGCTGTATTGATGGATACAGTGGATTGATGGGTCCACTGATTTGAATTGATATGCAGTCCTTCTCTGTTATGCACCTATGAGTGAGTAATGTATTTGCCAGTGTGAGACAGAAAAAACAGGAAGCGAGGAATGGTTGGGAAGCCCAGAAGGGTGGGTGGTAGCTGAATATAAGAGGCAAAGCTTTGAGGCTTCTAATTATTCAGAAAGGTTAAAGGTGATGACCTTGACATCTTGGAAGTTCAAAGGCATATTCTTAATTTTTTTTTGGTTTAAATTAAAAAAATAATAATTATTCTCCCAGTCTTCTTGCATTCTCTTAGTTCAAGGCACACTTTGTGCCTTTCCTGGTATTTTATTCCTCCAATCTGGCCTTTAATGAACACAAAGAAAATGGAAACTGTTTCTTTGCCTTTTTTTTCCTTTTCCCTTTCCTTTTACTTTCTTTTTTTTTTTAAAAAAAGGTCAAATTGTTTTCTCACTTGCTGCTTTTATTGCACTTGTGGAAATCTCTTTCTTTTTCCCACCCAGCACAAGGTGTACAATATAGCCTAATTAAGTTGTTACAAACCCCGGCTTTTATGGTGTTGTCTAGACAGTTCAAGGTTTTGTAAACAGCTTAAACAGGCCACAACAACAAAATGGAGAGAAGGACCTTTACCAAATTCCTTTTGGGGGGGGGGAAATAAGTGTTAGCAATTTAGTAGCAAAGCAGAGATTTTCTCAATTCTTTCATTAGTTTGTCTCTGCGTGTCAATAATATGGAAGAAATGCCTTTAAAAATCGCTCTCTTTAGTGTATTTCCTCTTTCCTTCCCCCCCCCCCCCCCCCATGAATAAGTTCAAGTTTTGGAGCTGGAAGTTTCTAAGAGCGGAATGCATCTAAGACCACAGCTGAGTTTCTCCAAACCTTGCGACTTAGTGAAATTTCATCTTATGGCTTTAAAGTTCGAAGTCTAACTGGGGTATTTTTATGAGCCCATTTAGGGTCCTAGGATAAAATACTTGCAATGTTTAGTGATGGTAGTGGATTTTGCACGTGTTTGGCTATTCACGTGTCCGTTCTGAAAACATTCCCCTTTCTGGATTTGCCCCATTAAAAATATAAGATAATGGGGCTTTCTGAAGGCATCGCTGCTACCACAGCCACTGTGGTTCAGTTCCATGCGGGCTCAGAAGTATTTCTTCAGCAGACAATTCAAGTGGAAGATACAGCTTCAGCTGTACTAGCAAACCACCGAGACACAAAAACAAGACAGTATCCCAATGCCTTGATACCACGACAGACTTCCCACCCCGCTCTGACCAACATGAAGTTAGGGTTCCAATGCACATTATCCTCTTTATGTGATGCAAGGGGAGAAATGTATTCCTGTCTCAAAGCCCCGAGAAGGGGGAGGAGGAAAGAGTAACCAAGGATGCTTAAAGCGCCGGTTTTAAAACTGTCAGATTCACACCAGGTCTCTGGTTACAGCCACGAAAAGCTAGTGAGAAAATAAAACAAATGAATGTTGTGGGTGATTTTTTTTTAAAAAAGAATAAAGACAACGGTGCAGCATTAAGATGGGAGTGTTGGATTTACCCCAGTTGCTTTTAGGGTGAGGGTTCTGCTCTATCAATCCCAGGAGAGCACCAAGAGGCACAGAAATAGTACTATAGACCAAAATAATAATTAAAAAAAAAGCTTCTTATGTCCTCAGGGTGGAGGTCATGTTAACCTTCGGGTTTTTGCGCTCAGATGTCTGGCTGGAGAATAAAGGGAAATCTGTCCTTCTTCCCCAGTCTCCTGGGCTTCTCCTCTCAAAATAAGGGGTTTCCTGTGAAATATTGCATACGATCTCGGTTTAGTTTCTTTTCTTTCATCCTTCGATTTTGGAACCAAATTTTGACTTGGCGATCTGTGAGATTCAGCATTCTGGACAACTGGAGTCTTTTCTCTTTGTTGATGTAGACGTTGAAGAAAAATTCCCGCTCCAGGACTCTAATCTGCTGCTTGGAATAAGGGCACCTCTTTTTCCGAGATCCCTGGGGGAGTGCTGAAATGGTCAGAGAAAGAAGGAGAGAGGGGGAATGGCAGATGATCCCATTCCAAAAACTTCGCCCACAGCTAGATTGACCATCGTCCCCTGGAAAACTGACTCCTTTCTCTGCCCCCCAGCAACTGCCGGCCTCCCTCCGGATAACTTCGGAGTAGTGGCTTGCAAAGGAAAAGAGCAAGAGCAAAGAAGGAAGGAAGGTTTCCCCTAAGTTATCGCGTTGCTTTCTAAGGCTTAAGTCCCACTGAACTCAATGGGAATTGGTCCCAGGTGAGGACGTGGGTTTTTTTTTGGCTTCTCTGAATGGGAAAGCGATTTGGATGGGCTGAAACGAAGACCGTTTCCTAACTTTTTCCTCTCTTCAGAAGCACCCTTCCCCCCCCATCGGACAGCCCCCCCCCTTTTAACAGCGACTGAGTTCCTTTGTCGGGCTGGGTGCTTTTAAGGGGCCAGAAATGTCTTCGCAGAGCTTCCCAATCTCTTTCCAAGTTCTCCTCCCAAAAAAAGTATCGAAGCCCAAAGAAGCTTTAATGGCTGGAGAAGTTATAAAAGGTGCTTTTTTAAAAAAAAAAGTGCTTATAAAACGGCACCTGAAAAAGCTGAGACTTGACGAACTGATGGATTGTCATCTGCTTGTTTCTCTGTTGCTCTCTGTCGTTGTCTGTCTGTCTCTGTCTGTCTGTCTGTCTGTCTCTGTCTGTCTCTCTCTCCACCTTTCTCGATCTGCGATTCCCTCTATTGAGCCAGGAGGAAGCTAAGAGCCGAGCCACCCTCCACCTTACCTGAGCAGTGGCTTTTCGGAGTGCGGGCCTCCCCCGAGGAGGAATCCGCGTTGCCTTCGTTCCCCGCTTTCTTCTTCGGCCTGGGAAGGTGGGAGCTTGGGCCGCCGGCGGTCCTGGGCGGTGACGGAGGCTTGAGGTCCCCGTTGCTCTCCTGCTCTACCTCGTAAAACTGATCGAAGCCCTGCGGGAGGATGCCGTTCCTGCCTGCGGCGCTATAGAAAGGTGCGGGGTGGGTGCCGCAAAGCTGATCGCTTTTCAGGAGGGCGTCGTTCCTGCTGGCCGGAGGCTGCAGGAAGTCCCGGCTGTGCAAGACCTCCTCGTAGTAACCCGGGCTATAGGCGCTCCGGTAAGCCCATTTGCTGCTCCCACCTCCTCCAACGTAATCGCGGAAGGCGGCGGGCATTTCGCCCGCCGGTTGCAGCTGGCCGGGCAAGGCGGAGGCGTAAGACAAAGCCATCTGACAGGAAGGAGGCGGCTGGGACAAAAACGGGGGCTTGCCGGAGAAATCCGCGGGGGAGAGGTAATAGGCCGCGGGGAGGTAGACGCCGGGGGCCCCGTGGCTGCCGCAGTCGTCCAAGTTACTCATGGCTGCTTCTTCACCTCCGCCGCCGCCGCTGGCTTTGGGCAGAGTGGAAGCTGGCGGAAGCACCAGACAAAAAGCTGAGGTTTTTGGATCTTCCGAAGCCCCATCTAGGTGCCCGCCAGGCTTTGGGTACGAGCCGCCCCGGAGAAGAAGGAAGCAATCCCGCCGCGGGCTGACGCGCAATTCATCTTGATTGATTCCAAGAGGGTGTGTGTGTGTGTGTGTGTGTGTGTGTGTAATTGTGTCACGTGACGAAGGCGATGGAGAAATGCCCTTATATCTACATTGGCCTCTCCTCCACCCCCCACCCCCAGCCCCAGGCCAGCTGCCTGTCTTCCTTGCTTCAAGAGCTCCACACCAAGTCCCCGGCCTCCGCCGTGTCCAACCGCGTTCCGGCTCGCCCTAAAGCGACCATTTCTAGCTCTCGCCCGCTTTTCGTCCCCCTCCGCCCTTCCTTCCCTCTCCTTCGGAAGCAGAAGCGAGGGCGACCTATAGATGGGGCGGCGGGTCACCTGGGCTTGTTAGCATTACCCAGATGCCAAGCAAGGCTAACCAGGCCTTCTCTGCCCGCCCCTCCTTCTCTCTTTAGGAGCACAAGTAGCTCCCGACCAGGCAGCCAGAGAGCCTTTATGGCCAAAAAGGTACCCGCAGGATAATTTTTCCCTCCCCTTCTCGAACCAGCCCCCTAATATCAGATTATGGCATCTTCATCAAAAGTGACAGGCTAGCTTGTTGCTAATCTCTTTCTCCCCTCCCCTTTCCTCGCTTTCTTGCTCTCTCTCTCTCTCTCTCTCTCTCTCTCTCTCTCTCTCTCTCTCTCTCTCTCTCTCTCTCTCTCTCTCTCTCTCTCTCTCTCTCTCTCTCTCTCTCGCTCTCGCTCTCTCTCTCGCTCTTCCTCTGACAGCCTCGCTGGCAAAGGTCCCGGGAGCAGAGTGGGGCTCTTCGCCCACGACTTCACCACGCCTAGGGCGCACTCCCCCTCCCCCCGGTTCTTCCCGCTTTTATTTTTGAAACGGATTCCCCAAATCTCTGTCGGGCGGAAGGACCGTCTTCTCTAGCCTTCCGTTCGATTATTGTCTCACGTAGACCGAGGAGCATGCGCGCCCCGTACACTTTGGTGCAGGGCAACCCACAGAGGAAGGGTGGAGAGTGGGAAAAAAAAAGATGACACCTGGATATCTGCATGATGAAAGGGTTCCGCGTCAGATATTTTAGGTTGGCTGCAAAGGAAGATTCCTTTTTGAGAGTTCAAGGGGCTGTTCGCCGGTCAAGGTCATTCGAGGGAGGAGGAGAACATTCTCCTCCCTTCGGATCTGCTTTTCAGTGGGGAATGCAGGAGCACCTTTTGTTCCCCTTCCATCTCAGTCACGTGCCCTTGAAACAGCCCCTGCTTCTCCACCCTCTGTGCGTTCCTCTTCCCCTTGGGCTGCACAGGGAAGGAAGGAAGGAAGGAAGAAAGAAAAAGAAGAGAAAGAGAAAGAGAAAAAGAAAAAGAAAAAAGAAAGAAAGAAAGAAAGAAGAGAAAGAGAAAGAGAAAAAGAAAGAGAAAGAAAAAAGAAAGAAGAAAGAAAGAAGAGAAAGAGAAAGAGAAAGAGAAAAAGAAAGAGAAAAGAAAGAAAGAAAGAAAGAAAGAAAGAAAGAAAGAAAGAAAGAAAGAAAGAAAGAAAGAAAGAAAGAAAGAAAGAAAGAAAGAAAGAAAGAAAGAGCACAGCCACGGAGAAAACCCCAGCAAGAAGAGACACATTCCACAAGTCAGAATTCAAATGTCTCTATCTGTTTCACTTGCTTGCTTTCCCCACCTAACCTGATTAAGCTGCCATAGTCACGTTTACTTCCAGGATGTTGCTTTGCCTTTCAAGTGAAAAGACATCTTTCTAAACAAGCATCTTTTTAAGGACACCAAGCTGAAAAAGAACTCCAAATGTATTTCTACATCTTCTCTCCACATTGCATCTAATTAAACAACTTAGATCATACTCTAGAAAGCAACTAGCTGCTTCTTTTCTCACCTAACTTGATTAAGCTTCCATAGTCGAGTTTAACTCCAGAATGTTGTTTTGCCTTTCAGATGAAGTACACCTTGCTAAACACACATCTTTAAAATGCATCAAACTGAAAAATAATTCTAAATATTTCTATCTCTTTTCTCCAAATTACATCTAACTAAACAAATTCTATCAGGCTCTAGAAAGCAAACAAGCTGCGATGACTCTAGCAATAACAATCCAAAATATGTGTAACGTTATCCATATTACAATCAAAGGTCACTGTAAAAGGTGGCTAATTGGTGAGAAGGTTTCTTTCGTGGAATATTAGCAGTAAGGAAAAAGGAAAGAGGGAAGGGAAGGGAATTTGTAAACTGTAATAAGGAAAGACAAAAGCCAAGTTATCCTGTAGACAAGTATAACATTCTACGCCAGAAATTATTTGCTAGCAGGGCTAACCGTAGTCTATTTAAAATGTTTTAGTTTAAAAAGTGTTTAAGCAGATAAGCCTGTGAAGCACTGTGTATGTATGTGCGATTATACAATATATTCCTTTACACAATTATACAATACATATCACATAAGCCGCGAGAGGGACAGCAAATAAATTTAATTATTACTATTTCCATGGTTCCACACACCTACCAAGAGATGCCAAAACAAGTGAGCCAACAAGTGTTTTAAGTATTGCATACATAACAATATCTTAGTAATCATATGAAATTAGTTGGAACACATTGCATGCAGACTGGTGATGCCTCTGGCTTCCGCAACAACAAAAACACACACACACACACACACACACACACTTCACCTCTTTGCATTCTGCTCTCGAAAAGAAAGAAGAGACAAGTCGGCTGGCCAAATACTTTTCAGCAGAACCAAATCAAAGCCACTTTCCCTCTTAAAAGGAAAAAGAGGGACGAGGGAGCTATTCTACGCCTCAGGGTTGTCCAGTCTCCTGCTCTCTTGGAAACGTCCACCTCAGAGGCGCCTTGGTCCCATCAAACGCCTGAGATTCGACCATCAACACCTACCTGCCCGGCACCCTCCCTCGCAACGACAACCACGGGACTGCAGCATCCCCTCCCGCTTGTCAAGGCGCAGAATTTTTGGTTCTCTGCTTACGCTGTCAATGGACCCATCCTCCCCCACCTCCCCAAACCAGCGTGGCGCAGCTTAAAATGGCCCCTGTATTCCAAATCGCCGCAGCGAAGGCTGGGTGTGTTCTCTTGGGTTTCACCCTTCCTCCGGTCACCTCCGGACTAGCACGTGTGAATCTTGCCCAGACGGTTCCAACCAGGGCTTTTTCTCATGCGACCGACCCCCCCTCCCCTTCCCCTTCGTTCCCTCTCCACCCCCCCACCCCCCCACACATACAACAAATGAAAATAAAAATCCGAACACAGACAGCTCAGCGCAGAAACCAACCCGAAGCTCAAAGCCAACCCGCTCGAAAGACTTACGCTTCTCGAGCTGCAGCGAACTAGTTCCCACCATTTCAAGTTCAAGGACGCGGCTACCGTTTGCTAACCAGAAAAAAAAAGGGGGGGGGAAGCAGGGCGGGCGACGGGGGCGATCAGAGTAAGAGCCTCCCGCTCTTCTTCCACTCCAAAAGCCGAGGGACCGGTCGCAGCTGCGGGGAATCTTCCGGGTGGCTCAGACCTCCGAAACTGGAAGAAGCGGCTGACTCGCTGCGGGATTCGGCCGCCTCTTACTTAATAAATACATCTCTCTCTCTCCGCCCCCTCCCCTCGCCTCCTTTCCCCTCCTCGCTCCTCACCCGCTGCAGACGAGCGCTCGGGGGTAGCATATCCTGCGGAGACGTTACCGTTGGCCGTCTTGGAAACCTGCCCAGGTGAGGCGAGTGACAGCTCCGAAGAGCCTCCGGGGGAAACGGGGACAGCTCGCCCGGTCTTCAGAGAGGGCGCGCTGGCTCCCGCCCCGCGGCTTTGCCCGCTTGGCGCGGGGAAGAGGCGGCGGCGGCAGCCGCATTTCGGTGCCACCCAAGATAAGGCACTAACTTGACCTTAACTTTGTTGTGGCCACCCCCCCCCCCCCCTCGTATCTGGCGAAGAGCGCGAACAGACCCTGTCTGGCATCTCTCGTAAAAGCTGACTGGAGAAACGATCCTGCGTCATTTCATTTATGGCCTCTCCAGGTCTGCGTCTCTCCTTCCTGTCAAACTTCGAGTTATTTATGCCTTTCTCGGAAGCACAAAAGCGCCCACCGCCGCTGAAGGCCTGCCCTCCCTTCCCTTCGTCTTATCAAAGTCCCGGCTCAGCCTATCAGAGCGAAGGGCAGCAGCTCCTCCGCGCCAGCCAGAGGCGGATTTGGGAAGAAGAGCGATTTGCGCGCCTCCGTCGCCCAGGAAGCCTTGCCTGACAATCCAGTTTGGGCGTGTTTTTTTTGCCTCGAGGGGCGCGCGCGCGCTCCCTCCACCCCCCCCCCCCACCCCCACCCCCACGCCGCGCGAGGGCATACTTATGTGCACACTAGCAACAAAAACCTAGAGGTCCACCAACACCACACCACACCACACCACACCGGCGGCCGAACAGGTTACAAACTCGGCTCAGTTCCAAATTTCTTCTTCTGGAAAAAAAACCCGAAGACGATAATGATCCCCGGGCCCGGTTAAGAAACCATCCGCAATCTTTTTTTTTAAACGAAACAAAAAAAAACACAAAACGACACGAAAGCTCTGGTCTCTGTAAGGGAAGGCTGCCATAAGTCTGTCCTTTTCCTTGTTGTATGTATGCGTGGGTGGGTAGGGGGAGGGGAGAGGGGAGAGAGAGAGAGAGAGAGAGAGAGCTCTGCGTTTTATTACGAAGCTTTCTTTCACTGGAGTAAACAAGTGCGAGGGCTGCATTTGTGGTAACCGAGGAGAAATTGATTTAATGTTGGTGGCGGAGAACAAATCCCCATAGACGTGAATATCTGCGTTCTTACAGGGAGGTGTTTGTACTGTATTAATCAGGATTATGGGAATGATCTGTGGTCCTAACGAAAAAGGAAAATATGTATTGAAAATACTGAGAAGCTGACTATCAATTTATCTACCCACTAGCTATCTAGCTATTTCTAAATTAGCTCTAAATAATCTAGGATTATTAGTTCCGAAATACGTATATCAAATATGCCTGGGAGTGAAACAGAAAAAAGCATTTTATATCCTCGATGAATAAAACGTTTTGTTTCTATTTCACTGGCCTAATCAAAATAAATCTATAGACAAATCACCTAGCATGCATACTAGACAAAGCATTTTTAGTGTAAGGATAAATATTGGTAAAGATAAATGTTTCAAAAAAGACAAAAGCCACAACAGCTCAGGAATAATTAAATAAATAACACCTTGCTACAACGCTATTTTTTTTACAGCTACAACTGTAGAAATGAAAGAAAGAACTCATTCATTTTACGTTGTATAGGCTAATGTGAAAAAGTGCTTTTTAAAAAAAATGGCTTTAATGCTTTACTAAAACACTGATATCTATTGGGCCCTTGGTAGCAGAAAATGTTATGCTATAAAATTCAGAGGAAACGGGTAGAATCTTGTTCTTGGAATTCAACTATTTGCAGATTTTGGGGTGGGTTTTTATTTCGGTGTTTCACAAATCATTAAATATTTAGACTATTATATGAAATCAAACCACAGTATTTGTGTTTTCCCTTTAGAAACTTGTAGTATTTTAAAAACATTTTGTATTTTCTAAAATGGCTATAACCACAGTCATTCTTCCTGAAATATAATTCTAAACAGTCGTTTAAAAAAAAGTTTAAAGAAAACCCCTAAGTAAATGAAACTTGTAATTCCATATTAAATAAAATATAATAGATGCCTTCACACATGACATATCACTGTTATTCTAATTTACTAATTTAAAATCAAATACATCTCAGCACGGATGTGGCATAAATAGTATTAAACTGATTCTTCAAATTAAATGAGGATTTATATACAATATATATATATATATATATATATATATATATATATATATATATATATATATATATATATATATATATATATATATATATATATATATATATATATATATATATATATATATATATATATATATATATATATATATATATATAATCCTCTATTATTTTCTCCTTTTAGGTAGATGGCAGAGATTTTTTTTTTCTTACAAAAGACATTGGTAGAATTTTTTTAATCATGAAAGTTCAGAACAGAAATATTGTCTGGACGGTGGGAGGAGCGCAATCATATTGCCTAAAATACTTTACTCTCTTTTGTGAGAGAAAGGAAAGAATGCACGCCCCGTGCCTAATTTTTAATATAATCCCGCTAAGATGTCGTTCAGAAAACGACGCAACCCGATTTACAGGTTTATCCACCAAAGCACACAGGATTCTTCTCTGCGCCTGAGAGGCAGCGACGGGGTGAGGTGGCGCGGGGCGGAGGAGGGGGGGAGAGGCGGGGAGGGGAAGCCGGACTGGGGAGAGCGAAGGTTTTTTTTGTGTGTGTGCCTTGCTTGTTGTCTGTAGCTCCGGGACAAGGCCAAAGTCAAGCTAAACCACGAAGAGACGCCCGCGGGAAGGAAAGGCGGAGCGCACAGCCAAGGGCAGCGGTTGGGGAAGCGAGGGAAAACTTGGGAAAACCGAACAGCAGGCTTCGCCTTGCAAGACAAACTGGCTCGGCCGTTGGGCAACGGGACTGGGGGCCGGCTGAATGAAGGATGCATTTAAAAAGAAAAGAAAAGAAGCAAAACGCAAAATAAGGAAGAGTTTGGGAGCCTCTTTCTACTGAGAGGAAGAAGGAAAAAAAAAGAATTTGCAGAAAGCGGGAGGTGTTGAGCCAAATACCAAATAATCTGTGGAAATTTGAGGTTTGGGGGACGGGGCGGGGGGGGGGGCGATGGATGCTTTGCAAAATGTTTTTGATTTCGTGAAGCCGAAAACCAGAGCTTCACCCGCCTTCTGTAAAAGAAACGAGGAGTCCCGGGTTGTTGTGGGTTTTTTTGGTTTTTTTTTTGCCTAGACTGCAGCCAACCCGCTTTTTATTTCGTTTCTTCGCCTGTGAACTAAAGGCGGGATGGCAAGTAGCAAACCGGTCGATGAAAATCGAAGGGAAGGCCCGCATTTCTTTTCTTGGCTTCCTCAGCCTTCCTCTCTGACAAAGACCAGTCCGGCCAACCGCCGGACCTCGAAACAGTTCACGAAGAAAAGATCTGGCCTCGATGGTACTCCGGAAACAGAGGTTCTGGAGGACCGGGGCTCGGAGATCCGGAAGGAAGATCCGGGCTGAAAGGGTCGCCAAGCTTCTAGTCCCCATCGAGCGCCTGCGGTCGGCATGGCCGCCATGGCCGCCGTCGCTTCAACATCCTCGGCTTCTGGACCTAAAGCTTCACTCTCGGGTCGCCGAGAGCGAGTCTGCGAGACGACCCTCGCCTTTTCTGTCGGCTGTTGAACCCTTGGGAGGAGGAGCGGGCCTTCCAGCTTGGCCCTCTGCTGCTTGGTGTAAGGCGCCGCTTCCTCCGAGTCCTTCCTCGACCAGGATCCCAGGCAACCCTGCAGCAAACGGGGGTCAGGGGACGGGCAGGGGTCGGGGTTTCCCAGAAGGAACCGTCTCTCAGCCTGCCGCCCGTGAGCGTCGGGGAAAGCTGCCTCAGGAGGCGAGAAAGCCGTCGTATCTGAGAAACAAGAGGGGAGCAAGGAGCCGAGGCCTCCGGTTGAAAGCAGTTTAGGGACGGGGGCCGGACAAGCCAACGCACTAAAACCCTTCCTCCGGGCCTTAAGGCCACCTGAGCACTAACACGCGCGCCCTAATACGGAGCGTGGAGCGAGGATCCCAACCCTTCCCTTAAGGAAGCGCCTTTCTTGCGATCGGCCCTTGCTAAAGGACGTCGACGGGGCTGAAACCCGAACCGCTGGAGTCTGGCAGCGGGGGTGGGGGTGGGGGGTGCTGCCGCGCTGGAAGCGAAAGGGAAGAAATGTTAACGGCCTCGGGTGCCTTTGAACGTACCGTCGTGCCGGCAAGGTCGCCTTGTCAGGCTGGGCGGTCTTGAGTGGTAGTGCCAGGTTCAAGTTGACGGCTTGCCGGAGATCCACCCTGAAGCCCGAAGCGCGGAGGGCCGACCTCGCAAAAGAACCCGCCGTGGGCCACCCCTGCAGCTTCCGCGGGATCTACCGCCCACCGCCGTCTCCCCGCCGCGGTTTTCAGCCAAAGCTTCGCAGCTCCATTTGTCGGTCGTTCTTCTCCGGGTTTAACGGTCTTCGGTGAACGGGGAAGGCCTTGCGGGCACATCCGGGCGGGTTTTGCTGCTGCGGGAAACTAAGGAGGGGGGGGGGGGAGAAAGGTCGGCCGCCCGGGCCGAAGTAAGCCGGATAACGGCGACAGAACACGGCTGAGTAGTAGTGTGGATGGCCCAGACCAGCAGAGAGGCCGCGGGCGTCGTGCCGAATCCTGGAATTCTGCGCAGGAGACAAGGCGGAGAAGTAGAAGGAGGGCAAGTTCAAGAAGTAGCGGAGGGCAAGTTCAAGAGGGAGGCCGGATAGCCGAGACCTCCCGCTCGGATGCTGCAATGGCAATGGCTCTGCGAGTGAAGGACTAGAAGCCGTCCCTGATTCCTTAAAATCGGAGAATGGGGTCCTAAGTGCTAGAGATGCCAACCTTTTTGCCAACCCCACTTTTGCGCCCGCCGCTTGGCGCCCCTGCATGGCTCTTCTGCAGACGTTCTACAGAAATACGGTGAGGGGGCCACAGTGCCTTGAGGAGGAGGGGGGGAAGAATACTGGCACAGGGTGGGAAAGAGAAGGGATATTTCCAGCAGAAGGGTAAATGGATGGGGAAAGGCCTTGGTAGGGAAGATGGTGTATGTAGACCCTCCTCTTCCTTGCCCCTCCCCGCTGCCCTGGTCTGGTTTTGCCCCAAACGAACTCGTTCTGTTTTGGACTACATCGTGGCTTCTTCTGGAATTCTTCCAAAATTAGTAACAGCACTGTACGCACCAGTCCATCTGGATCCCTTCTTCCAGTCCCCTTCTGCCCTGATTGGGCCAATACGTGTGCCACTGCACAAGGGACATCAAGGGACATCCCGGGGAGGTAGCAAATGAGGGCCGTCTGGGTTCACTTATAATTTGAACTTGGCTCAGCATATCTATGCAAGCCTGGGTCTCTGCTATCTTGGCTTTCTGCAAAACACAGAGTGATTGCTTGGGTGATGTGCAAAGGACTGCAAGCGTAAGGCGAGCTTTTAGTGGTTTGCGGAAGATGGATGATGTCCAAGATTTACAGATAGCCCAGCGAAATCGAAATGTATGCAAATTGAAAAAGTGCTTGTAAACCAGCTCACAGAAGATCACTCCACCTTTGCATATCATTGGTGACTATAGTTGCAGATATTAATACAACTTGTTCCACGATAAGGGAGATTGCTCACCTTTGATACTGTAAGCCACCCAGTCACTTGATAATAGTAATAGTAATAATAATAATAGTAATAATAATAGTAATAACAACAACAACAACAACAACAACAATAATAATAATAATAATAATAATAATAATAATAATAATAATAATAATAATAATAATAATAATAAAAAAAAATAGAATCTTGCTTTATACTTACACTGAAATACCCAGACCAATTTCTCTGCGTAGAAACGTCACTGAATTCTGTTCAATTATTATTAAACCAATCTCAGCAGGATTAAGCCTTAAAGGACCCTGGCGATTTAGTATTGCAAATTTTCTTTTTTCTTTTTCTTTCCAGGATTTCCATTAACACACGATACTGTCGAATATTATTTCTCTCAATGGGCATATATATATTCTTTCCAATGAGCTGTAGATACTTTAAAAAACGGTGGGCGTCCTTTAGAAAGATTCTAAATGAGGGTGGAAAACAGCCATCTTGCTAAGAACCCCCCCCCCCGCGCAGGCTCCAGACTTCCCTAATCGTTTCTCGGGGACACTAAACTTTAGTGCCCAGACTATGTTTCTGCCAATCACTACACTGAGTCCTGGAACTCTTACCCTGAGCGGAGAGGCTGCAGGAGGAGAGAACGGAGGCGGCCTTTTGTTTGGAAAACGAATTAAGCCAAACCATTAATGCTAGGGAAATGGAAAATGTCCCTTACCCCATTCCCACCTCTGACCCAAAATAAGGGCAGAAATATAGCGCCGATTTGTTCAACGGGGAGACGAGAAGGGACGGGGGGGGGGGAATAGATAATCACACTTTTTTTCCTGTTTCTTTCTCTCTCCCTTCCGGTTCATAAGCCTCCCTACCTCCTGAAGCAAACTGACGGGAATTGTTGTTCTAGCTCGCCTCGGAAGCGCAGTTTGAAGCAGGCACAATCTCCGTCGACGGAGGAACAGTTCCGGACAGATTTTATCCTAAAACAAGGGTTTTTAAGCTCATGCTCAGGAAGGGCGGGCCTAAGCAGATCAAGAAGGCGGCCGAAAGCATTGTTGGGGGGAAACGCCTCGAATGCTTTCTGAAATGCACGCAGCCGCCTTGGCCACGGTAGACGGTTTCTCTCCAGATGCGACCAAATGCTAAGCCGACAGAGGGGAACTACCGCTGGCAGGCACCGGCCGGAAAAAGGATCGGCCAAAAGACCGGATGGAGCCAGGCCTTCGCCCCCGGGGCTCAGAACTGGAGACAGGAGGCGGGGAAGGACTCAGCGTCCCGCCGAGCCTCCTGCGTGTCTGTTGCGGGCCTTCCCAACGGCTTGGACTCCCCGCTCCATCAATCCCGGCCAGGACGCACTTCAGGTTGATGGAAGCTGTGGTAGCTCTACCCGCCTGTGAAGGCAAAGGCCGGGTGGGCTCCGTGTTTTAAAATACTGTACAGCAAAGCGCCCGTGTTTTGACCCGTCCGTTCCGCGGGAGTCTCCGTTCCGGCGGCGGCAGGGGCGGCCTGGCCTTTTCACCGCCGTTTCCCCGTCACCTTGCAGGAGAGCTCGGCTGCCCTTCGGCTTCCAAAGCCCCCGGGGCGCACCGGGGCGCCATTCTTGAGAAATGAAGCAGCTTTCCAGATGGGCCTATGAGAAAACCCTCGTGGTATTGTGGTTTGGTATGCTGGTCTGACAGCCGTGGATAGGAAGGTATTACAGAGGGTGGTGAGCACAGCACAAGACATTGTGGGCTGTTCCCTGACACCACTGGATGACATCGCCAGGGCTCGTTGCCTTGGAAGAGTGAGGAAGATT
Source organism: Vipera berus (assembly GCF_964194415.1). NCBI lineage: Eukaryota > Metazoa > Chordata > Lepidosauria > Squamata > Viperidae > Vipera > Vipera berus. Next base: position 64,441 of record NW_027673538.1, read on the forward strand.
CTCAGGGATGACTCACACCCTGGACGGTATCTCTTTACTCTCCTACCATCCGGTAGGAGATATAGGAGTATAGCCAGCCGTACCAACAGGCTGAAAAATAGCTTTTATCCGTGGGCTGTTAGGCTTTTAAATGGGACATAATCTTATGCAGAATTGACTTGGGAGGCCGGTGTGTGGTGTAGTTGGTTCACATGGTGTGGTAGGATGGAGGGTTTGTTGTCACTGTGTGTTGGGGGGAGAGAGCAGGGGGGGAGGCTCAGCTAATCTCAATGCACACATGTTGTACTTTGACAATAAAGGTTTATTATTATTATTATTTATCTTCCTTTTGACTGAGCGCCAGAAGCTCGACTGCGGCTTTATCTCCCCCCCCCCCCCGCAGATCTCCTTGAACACCAAGGCGGCGAACCGGCGGCGCTCTCTCCGCCTCCAGCTGGCCCGAATTTCCCACTGGGGGGCTACGAATGAGACTGTTTTTTCCTCGCTATTTTAGGCGGACCTCGCTTCAAGGCCGCTTTGCTGGACTGAGATCCTTCGAGTGAAGCTCGCCTCCCACCGCCGCTTTGCTCCTGGGAAATAGACGAATGCTCTGAACTCGGACGAATCGCCCCTTTGGGTTGGCCTTGCCACTGTCTTTGTATTTATAACCCGCTTTTTCTGATCAGGCACTTCAAGGTTCTGTGGGCCGAATCTCACATTATCTCTATTGTTATTATCGCTGCCAGCACTAGATGTGGGGGGCAACGATTCAAAAGGCATTTTCTTTGAAACAACAACGAATCGCTGCTGCTTATTTTGGAGGCGAGGTGGAAGCCGGTTCATTCCACGAGGCAACGAAGACTTCATTCGGTTCACCTCACTATATTGCTTATATTCGGAAGCGGATGGTTGCATTCGCTGGAGACTCCGCGAATGCAACCATTCAGTAAAGTCCCTTTAATATCGTATAAGGAAGTTTTGACTTCCTTATCTTAATACGGACATTTCTCATTAAAAAAAAACTTCACCGGAAAGATTGCGAATCTTTAGTGCTTAGTTACTAAGCTACCATAGTTAGTGACCTAAACGGG
>NW_027673537.1:0-65154 GCF_964194415.1 Vipera berus
ACACTTCCCTCCATATAGATTGAGGACCACATTCTGAGTACGGCCGGTCAGCCAGCTACAAATTCATCTGATGGTGATGCTGTCTAACCCACATTTTTCTATCTTGTCAAGTAGTAAGTTGTGGTCTCCTTTATCAAATGCCTTACTGAAGTCCAAGTAAATTATATCCACAGCATTCCTCTGGTCCATTAATTTTGTCACCTGGTCAAAGAAGGAAATAAGATTTGTCTGGCATGATCTGTTTTTGACAAACTCATGTTGGCTTTTGGTAATGACTTTGTTTGCCTCTAGGTGTTCGCTGATTCATTGCTTGGTTATCTTTTCTGAGAGCTTCCTAGGTATTGAAGCCAGGCTGATAGGTCTGTAGTTTCCTGGATCCATTTTTTCCCCTTTTTTGAAGGTGGGAACTACATCAGCTCTTTTCCAGTCCTCTGGTAGTTCCCCAGTGCTCTAGGATCTTTGAAAGATATAGTTCAGTGGTTCTGAGATCACATCTGCCAGTTCCTTGGGAACCTTGGGATGTACTCCATCTGGTCCTGGTGATTTGAACTTGTATAGGCTGGACAGGTGTTCACTTACCATTTTCTTGCCTATCTTAACTTGTGTTTTTATTCTGTTTTTTACGGTACTGTTTTTGATAGGTTGAACTGTTTCTTCCCTTTGTGTAAATACGGATGCAAAAAATAAGTTGAGTAGTTCTGCTTTCTCCCTATTGCTTGTCACCTTCTTGCCACTTTCTCCCACTAGTGGACCAATCATTTCCTTAAATTTTTTCTTATTTTTTACATGTTGAAAGAAGCTTTTTTGTTATTTTTGACTTTTGTTGCAAACCAATTGTTCATTTTGAGCCTTAGCTTTCCTTCTGAACTAGATTGTATTCTTTCTCTGAGTCATATATGTGTGTGTATGTGGATATATGCATAATTATTTTTGTCATGTTAATGCAGTGTATATTGGAGATGGTTACACTTTGAGACCTTTATCCAATCAAATCTCATTTTATTGTATGCTGACTAATGTACATTTAAAGTGACAATAAAGTTATTATTCTATTCTATTCTATTCTATTCTATTCTGTTCTATTCTGTTCTATTCTATTCTATTCTATTCTATTCTATTCTATTCTATTCTATTCTATTCTATTCTATTCTATTCTATTCTATTCTATTCTATTCTATTCTATCATTAACTGGCTTATTGAAAAAATTGTAGTTGCCTCTTCCCAACCCATTTCCCTATTTTTATAACTACTCATTAATATTCAATGCCCAGTCCTAGTAGGAATAGAGAATCACCTATTTTTAGAATTGCTTTTCTGCGTCACTTATGAAAACTTCACTTTGATAGTGATTCTATTTCCATGATTGAATGATTTTGAAACTTGGTTATGGCACAAATTGAAAATGAGCACTATTAAAAGTAATGATATATTTGTGAATATTAAATCTCAATCTCACTATCTCAAGAATCATAAAAATTAAGCAGTGATGGGTGACTATAAATTTGCTTCTTCTTTTGGACACTTGGCTTAAGACTGAATGGCCTTGTGGAGAGAAAGAGGAATAAATGAAAATATATTTTGTTGTTGTTGCTATTAGTTTATTTACTGATCCATCAAGAATCCTATGCTACATTTTTTCCATTCAACAAATCAACAAGAATTCTCAGCTTTTGTACAATCTCACACTTGGCTACAATATCCATGACAACTATGTGAACACACTTGGCACTTCAGATGCCTTGCTGGACATGCTCTCAACTGGAGAAGCCAATGTTCCCAACTACAGCTGTGGAAAGAAGGACAATCTTTTGACTTTTCTTGATGGAGCTCTTGATGACATATCCATTCAGATGTCAACATTAGTGGGCACCTACAAAGTCCCACAGGTTTGTGTTTGTGTGTTTATTTGGTAAAGTGAGCAGGGTGGTGGTAGGTGGGTAATAGAGTCAGTTGTATCTTTTCTATGGACTTCATGAGCTGCTTTTCATCATGGCCTATGTGATCTCATGCTTAGGGATTGGGATCCACAGTGGGGAGGAGGCCTACACATTTAATCAAGCAAGACTTGAGAAGCTGGACACAACATTACATATAGAACATTTAAGCAAGTCTCTAAAATGACCTGATTTATTAGAAAGGTTTGATTCTAGAAAAATATTTACAGAAAGTTTAGCAATTTTTTTTAAAGATTGAAAAGGAAAAAAAAGAGTACTTTTCCCAGCAAGGTTGAAGAATTTGAAAGTACATAGTTAACTTTGTTAATCAAAATGGTGATAGTTTACAAAGATTATTATGTTCAAACAGAAATACATACTATTCCCAGAGCAAGGAAGATAAAACAGGAATGGTTAAATTGATCATCCTATTCAAAGAGGAGAAAATATTTCAGTATGTTTTTCATTTGGATACCACTTCTGGATTTCTTGTTTGTTGGGGAAAAATGAAATGCTGATTTTGTTGATTAGATTTGTCACTACAGAAATGGATAGTTATATATTAATGTGTAAAAACAAAAAGCTGAAGTTGGAGTGTTTTTATCTTGTACTGTGTTCAAAAGAATCAGAAATCAATATCTTTATTTTCCATTTTTCCCTTGTTCCGCACACCTTCTCCTTTTCCCTCCCTTAATTTCCTATTTCTATTTTTCTTTCTGTGTTATATATTAAATAAAAATTAAAATTGCAAGTTAAAAACTAAAAATGAACTGATTTGCATTTGCAGTGCTCTAGAGATTGAAGACATATACGTCTATTATTGGAATCTCAATTTTATAAGAAAAGGGAGAAGTCACTATCTTAGTCCCCAGATTAAATACAGGATTAAATTCAATCTTGTTAATTTTGTATTCCTTAACTTGATATGGTCTAATGGCTAATAACAATAAACTAGTCTAATATGTTCATGAGAGCCACACTGGATGTGTTAAAAGCTTACATTTTGGACTTCCTCTGGCTTAAATATAATACACCAATCTTTGCTGTTTTTTCAGATCAGTTATGGAATTGTTTCAGAGGCTCTGTGTGATAAAAGACAAATCCCCTTTTTCCATCAGATGTTCCCCAAAAATGGGTTCCAGTACCCAGGAATTCTCCAACTACTCCTCCATTTCAGATGGACTTTGATTGGTCTCTTTCCACCAGACACAGAGGACGGGGAGAATTTCATGAGAACTTTCACTCCTATGCTTGTCAGAAATGGAATTTGTGCTGTTATCTCACAACCGTTCTCAATGTCAAGACCAACAAAACCTCTCAGAAATGCCATCTCTAAGTGGAGACAAGTCAATGTCTTTGTTCACTTCATAGAATTTGTTTCCCTTGCAGATAGAGCTCACCATATCCATTTAACATTTGAAGGTTTGCCAGGACCCATTGAAGGGAAAGTCTGGATCACCACAATCGTGGAGAAATTAAAAGTTTCAAGGCATACACTTTACAAATATATCCATAGTATTTGGACCTTTGATTTTAAGGGGAAAAAATGGCCAAAGGATGAAGCCTTTCAGCCCAATCTTTTTAGGGATTCCAAATTCGAAGAGCATTCTTTTCATTGTTCTTTTTCAAAGCACGTTCTTTCTGTCAAGGGCCGGAGACGATGCACCCAGATAGCACCACTGGATATGCAGGAGAAGAAGAATAGTATTCAGATCCAGATTGATCACCGTTTTTACAGTGTTGTTAAGACTCTGGCCCATGTCTTGAATGCTGCATATTCCTCAACATCTAGGAGGGCAAAAAAGGAGGAGATAGAGAGATTGGAAGTTCCAAGGCTACAACCATGGCAGGTATGGGGTACTGATAAGGATCCATCAAACCTAGTTCCTACTAAGAAAAAAATCCAATGCTGATGTAGAACTTCCTTGTTCTACAAAAGACCAACAGTTTTGGCCAAGATGCAGCTAGATTTAGCTCAGAGGATTATGTTCCAAAGAGCAGGCACTCTGACAATTATATTTTGATATTAAACACTATTGTAAGTGTTTATTATAATATTATTATACATTCCTGTACTTAAGGGTTTGTAATTAGTATTGTAGAATTTTATATTCATAAATTTCAAGTGAACCTGGGAGCCTTTAGTCCTGAGATGTCAAACTTGCGATGTCATGTGATGTTGCGGGATGGTTTTGCCATTGCCGGCAATGGGGTGGATGCAGCTTCCGCATGACACGTCTGGTCCACGGGCCAGCAATTTGACACCCCTGCTTTAGCCCAACTCTTTCTCACTGCAGGAATCCAATTAAAACTTTTCAGACTAATGGCTGCTCGGTCTTTGCATTTAGCTGTGGTGGCACAGTGGTAGAATGCAGTATTGAAGGCTAACTCACTGTTCACTGCCAGGTGTTCGATCCTGACCAGTTCAAGGTTGACTCAGCCTTCCACCCTTCCAAAGTTGGTAAAATGGAAACCCACATTGTTGGGGACAATGTGCGGACTCTTAGCCACTTAGAGAGGGCTGCAAAAGCACTGTGTAGTGGTATATAAGTCTAGGTGCTAATGCTATTTAGGCAAATAATGAAGGGGAGACTGAACTTCTCCTGTTCACTGGCTCACCTTTAAAATTGCTTCCCTTTTGGTATGTTTCAAGTTTCTTTCAAAATTCCTGGATGTTTCAATTCTAGTTCCATCCCTTTCTGGAGAAGAATGAGTTTTGCAATCTTTCCTGGGAGAAGCTGTACTTGGACCAAAGTGGAAATGTAGCAGCAGATCTGAATATCATAAGTTGGTTGCTTTTCCTCAAGGAGGATGCCATCAAAGAGCAACTGGGGAGTTTTGAAAGACAGAGGCTTATTATCAACCAAGATGCTCTTTCACGGCTAAAGTTGCTCAACAAGGTGGCTGAAAATATTGGCAACTTTTCTCTGTCTATATGGTTGATGTTAGCATCCCCGAAAGAGCAGACTCAGATATTTTGAAAGAGCCCATATCTGATCAGAGTTACCCATGCCTCTGTTTCACCCCACTGGGATAGAGTAATAGACCTCCTGTTGCTATGGAGGTGATCCAAGGTGTTCAGTTAAAATGTAATCAGAATCACTTCTCTGATGTAAGTTAAAGCCTTAATCTAGAAAAATGAAGGACTGAAAACGACTTTGACCCCACCCCCTAAAAAACTCCTTCTTCACACTTGAAATAATGATTCCCACACAGGGTTCATATTCATGTCCAATGTGCTGCATCAAAAGATGCCTGACTTACCCGTTTTGAGGGATGACTCATGATTATGTCATCTTCATAAGTGGAGATGAAGTCTCATGACTTCATCTCCACTCATCCTCGGTGTAATTCTAGAAACTAAGCAATAATGTTTAGTTTTATTTCACCAGCACAGCCGCTGTATGAATTGAAAATATAAATGTACAGATATACCGTAACTAAATAATACTTCATTTGAGATTGACAGCCCTTGTTTGTAAGGAATTTTTTTCTTTATATTTTAACTGGAACAAGGTTTTGGATTATTTTGGGGGATGCCTTTGCAATATTTTATTTAGTCCAGAAGAAACCATTCCTGATCCTCCTGCTCAGAAGTTTTTTTCTTAATCAGTTTCATTTTATTTTAATAAATCTAATACATAACAATTTAGCAGATATTTTGTAATGAGTTCTGTTTTTCTGCTTAGTCTCTGCCTCAGTCCAAATGTGTGGACAATTGTCATCCTGGATTTGTAAAACGGGCTCGGGAAGAAGAACCAGCATGCTGTTATGATTGTATTCCTTGTCCAGAGGGGACCATATCCACTCAGGAAGGTGGGTGACACCAGAGAAGAGGGCAACTGGATTCAACCAGAGCATTTTATCATAGTGTATGTAAAGAGACATATGTGAACTTGATTATTTTTTAAAAAAATTATTATTATTATTGTTTTAAAAATTCCATTTCTACATTGAACAGTGTGTTGTCTAGGTATATAAATATTAAAATATAATAATCATCACATTCATAATAACCTTATCAAAATACAATCATATACTAAAAAATAGCAATCAAAATATTGAAAATAGTATTACCCACATTAACATTAGTAATATAACAATCAAAGTATTTAGTAATCCATTATAAATCTTGCTCACATAATTCACATATTCTCATATTTCCAATTTTCTAACCTCTGTTTTTATCAGCTAACCATTGGTAAAATAAGTCCCATGTCATATAATATTCCATTTCTTCTTTTTAAATTTTTTTTTAATGTTAACCTATCCATTTCTGCACATTCCAGTATTTTTTTAATTATATTCTTCTCTGTAGGAGTTTCTTCATTTTTCCAAAATTGTGCATATACTATTATAGCTGCTGTTAAAATATGTAAAACTAAATAAGTATTACCTTTATTATTATTTCCTGGTAACATGCCCAGTAAGAATATCTCTGATTTTAAATCTATATGTTGTTTTATCATTGCTTCCAACCATAGATGAATTTTGTTCCAATATTTTTTTGCTTTGGGACATGTGGTAATAAGAACCTGGTATTTGATGGCATTTCCAACATTTAGCAGATTTATCTTTATACATATTTGCTAGTCTAGCAGGTGAAAGGTGCCATCTGTACAACATTTTATAAAGATTTTCTTTATATGCTCTTGACATTGTAAGTTTATTGTTTCTGTCCCACAGTCTTTGCTGTTTACCTAATTCTATTGTACAGCCAAAATTTTTAGCCCATATTACCATTGTTTCTTTTAGTTGTTCTTCCAATTTAGTATTTAATAAATAATTATATATTCTTTTAATTAATTCTCATCTGTCCCCATTAGAATCTGATCCAATTCAATTGGTTCTGTATTAAAGCCATATAACTTCCTGTCTTTTTCATATTTGGAATGTATCTGTAACTGTGGCCACCATGATAGGTCAAACCCTAGTCTATTAAGTTCTTGTTTAGTTTTAAGTTCCCTCTTTACATTTAATATATCATTATATCTTATAATTTTTTTCCATGTTAATTACATTCGGATGTATTAACATCTCCATTGTAGATAGCCAGACTGGTATTTTCAAATAATGTAGTTCTTTCATTTTTGTCCATAGTAACAGTAATGCATTCCTGATATAATGTCTTTGGAAGTAGCTATGTTTCTCACTCTTCCCATACCATAAAAATGTCTTTGGAAGTAGCTATGTTTCTCACTCTTCCAACACCATAAAAATGCATGCCATCCCAATTGAGGATCATGTCCCTCCAGTGTCAACTCTCTTATGTTCCTCAGATAAATCCATTCTTTCACCCACGTGAGTACTGATAATATAGCTCCCGTTCCAGAAGCCCAAAGCCTCCTCTATTTTTGGCATCTTGTAACATTTTTACATTTATTCTCACTTTTTTACCTTGCCATATAAATTTTAATATCATTTTATTTAATTCTTCAAAGTATTTTTCACTAGTCTTATTAGAATTGTCTGAAATAGGTACAATAATCTTGGTAAAATATTCATCTTAAATGTAGCTATTCTACCAACAAGGTCAGTTGTAGGTTTTTCCAATTTCCCAAATCTATTTTAATTTGTGCTTTCAATTTTTCACATTTATCTTCTTTGATATTTACACATCTTGCTGTTAATTGAACTCCTAAATATTTAACTTTCTTTCCGATCTGCATACCCATCATCTTAGCAAATTCTCTTCTCTGTTTCTCTGTACAGTTTTTAACTAACATTTTAGTTTTCTCTTTGTTTATTTTCAGCCCTGCAACTGCACCATATTCTTCTATTTTCTCAATTAGTTTCTTGCTGTTAATTGAACTCCTAAATATTTAACTTTCTTTCCGATCTGCATACCCATCATCTTAGCAAATTCTCTTCTCTGTTTCTCTGTACAGTTTTTAACTAATATTTTAGTTTTCTCTTTGTTTATTTTCAGCCCTGCAACTGCACCATATTCTTCTATTTTCTCAATTAGTTTGGGTCCTGTTTCTTGTGGTTCTTCTAGGATGAACACTAAGTCATCAGTAAATGCGTGTAATTTATACTCCTCTTTCTTTATTTTCATACCTTTTATTCCACTTTCTTGTTTAATATTTCTATTTAACACCTCTAGAGTTAGTATAAATAACAATGGTGATAGAGGACATCCTTGCCTTGTACCCTTAGTTATATTAAATTTTTCTGTTAAGTCCCCATTTATAATCACCTTAGCTGTTTGTTTATGGTATATTGCCTTAATCGTATTAATAAATTTCTCTCCAAAATCCATATGCTTTAATTGTAAAAACATAAACGGCCAATTCACATTGTCAAATGCCTTCTGTGCATCAAGGAAGATCAGTGCCATTTGCTTTCCAGGGTGCATCTCATAGTATTCCAAAGTATTCAAAATCATCCGCATATTATTTTTAATTTGTCTCTTAGGTAGAAATTCATTCTGAACTATGTGTATAAACTCATTTAAGAACCTTTTCAGTCTCTCAGCTATTATTGAAGCATACATTTTATAATCAGTATTATATTCGCTTCCGTCCATGTTTTAGGTATCTTTGCTTCTGATCGTGCTTTATTACAGAATTTGAGCATAGATGGGCCTAATGTGTCTTGTAGGTTTTTATAAAATTCTGCTGGTAGGCCATCTATCCCAGGTGTTTTATTATTTTTTTGTCTCTTCATTGTTTCTGTTAGCTCCATCATTATTTTATTCTTCATTGTTCTTTTCAATGTGTCCCATTTATTCCATAATGGGAGGACTGAGAAAAAGATCTTGAAGAAAAAGGCAGGGAGCGATAGAAGAACATGCTGGATTGGGCAAGATGAATTCTGCTAAAGGAAGTATCATTTCTACAGTACTTGTCAGCTTGGAAGTTTCCTTCCGTGTTTATCATCTAAATTCTTTGAAAATTGAGGAATGGTTTCAGGTCAATGGGTTTTGCTCATCCAAACTAATGTTATCCTACAGGTCAAAAGCTATATCAATCAATCCATCAGTCAGCCAGTCAATATTTATTAAGATCATAGAGGTGGTGGCTGAAGAGATCCTCTTTTAACTTAATAAAGATAAGGGTCCCTAAAAGTGATTAAGAAATGAAAGGCACAACTTACAGTAAATTTGAAAAATAAATTCCAAAATGGCTGCCTTTTGAACAATGAAGTGATTGCAGCCCTGCCCGGCAGCTGAACATCTCACCAGATCACTCCAAAGCACACCTCCTGAAGCTACTTGCATACCGCTGTTGTATGGAGGATTTTGTATGGGGTGTTTCTAGGACTTTGCCTAATTCAGGTGAGTCAAATAGATAAAGGAATGCCGGTTCCTTCTGTTAGTAAGTTGAAAAAGTGACAGAACAGAGAAAACCATTTCAGGGAGCCCAAGGAAGCCTTCTCTGAGCATATTGTCAGTTGGCCATCTTCACTGGAAGTCACCATATTTTCATTTCATTTCATTTCATTTCATTTCATTTCATTTCATTTCATTTCATTTCATTAAATTTATATGCCACCCTTCTCCCTGAGGACTCAGGGTGGCTCACAATAAAAATTAAAAACATAGAGTAAAAAAAATTAAAAGAGAATTAAACAATAAATACAAAATTACAAAACAATTTAACCCAGTAAAAGCCTAATTAAAAATCATAGTCAGTCCAGGCCCGCTTGTTACAACAACCACGTCTTCAGGTCACGGCGGAAGGACTGGAGGTCAAGGGTCATCCGCAGCTACGGAGGCAACTCATTCCAGAGGGTCGGTGCCCCCACGGAGAAGGCTCTCCCCCTGGGGGTCGCCGGCCGGCATTGCCTAGCCGACGGAACCCTGAGGAGGCCAACTCTGTGGGAGCAAACCAGGCGACGGGAGGTTGACAATGGAAGCAGGTGGTCATCAAAAGGATATCAGTGTAAGAGAAGGGATGTAGAATAAATTTTCCATTATTTGGGATAAAAACCTGCCTCTTTCCTCTCTAATGCACTAATTATCCACATTGTGGATTAAGAGGTAAAACACAAATATTGTTAATACCCAAATTCAACAGTATAAGGTTTATCACAGCCATGATAGTGGATTTCTTGGTAGGATTACTACTGGGTTTTCTCCTTTCTCCTATCTTTCAACGTTTTTTTTAATTTTTTAATTCCATTTATATCCCGCCCTTCTCCGAAGACTCAGGGCGGCTTACAAGCTTAGCAGTAGCCTTCATTCTATGTATATGCCTACTTATTAGGGCTTTCACACACACCCCAAGCTGCATTATTACAAAGTCGGCTTAATTGCACCCAACAATCTGGGTCCTCAACGTTCTTCCTTATAATATAGTGCAATGTAAAACAATCACCACATGAACAAAAAAGGAATACAGTCACGTTTGTGAAAGGAAGCAAGTCTTTCATACCCTTTTAGGATGAAAAAGAACCAGAGCTAACATAAAGGAGAGGGGGAGAATTAATAAAAAAAACCAATCTACATAATATCCAATAATATTTATCTGGAGCTCAGTCAGTCTTTAAAAATTGTCATCACATCTAGACAGTATGGAAATATATTGCTTTATCTTCTCATTTTTAGAAACTAAAGACACTGCAGAGAAAGATAACAGACTCCTCTCTTGAATTATTTCACAAAATAATTTTTGATGCCATAAATCATGATATCCTTCTTGCCTGATTTCAGATGGCAAAGGTCCATCTTTGAAGTCTTGAGGAGCTCTCCTTTCTTCCTTATCATTTACATGAAACTGCTAGGTGAATTCATTTGCCATTATGAGAATGATATAATCAGTATGCTAACCATGGCTAGGCAGCTGTTGCTGGTGTCATGCTGGCTGAACAACTAGGTTTAGGTTTAGGTTTATTAAATTTTTATACCGCCCTTCTCCCGAAGGACTCAGAGGCTACTAGAGGCTGTGTAGACTGGATGGTAAGGAACCAACTTTGACTCAACCCTAGGAAGATGAGTGGCATCCTATTTTGGGGGCCCTCAAGGTTCTAGTGAATATGGAGGGAGATGATAAACAAGTTGTGAGTCTTCCTAGACTCTTGCTACAGTTTGTTGTGCAAGGGGAAGCCATGGCTAGAGAAGGTTTCTTGTGCACTAAGTCTGCCCTTTCCTGTACTGAGGGGTCTTGCTCATGCCTTAGTCAATTCCTGTTTGAATTATTACAATATACTCTACATGGGGTTGATCTTGAATACCACCTGGAATCTACAAATGGTCCAGAATGCAATGGTATGTACAATGCTGGGTGCCACTATATTCTTCCATGTTCATTTCAGATGACAAAGGTCCAAATTTCAGGACTTTTCTCCTTTCTTCCTTATCATTTACATGAAACTGCTAGGTGAATTCATTTGCCGTTATGAGGATGGTATAATCAGTATGCTAACCATGGCTGGGCAGCTGTTGCTGGTGTCGTGCTAGCTAAACATCTAGAGGCTGTGTGGACTGGAATGTGAAAGGAGGAATGTGAAAGGAATGTGAATGGAGGGGCTATCAAAATCATATTACTTATTGTTTTCTCAGATACTGAAAAATGTACCAAGTGCCCAGATGATCAATATCCAACCAAGAACCGAGTCCAGTGTATCCCCAAAAGAATAACCTTCCTGTCCTATGAAGAATATCTGGGTATCATCTTGGTCTCCTTTGCATTACTCTTGTTTCTAACAACAGGCTTTGTTTTAGTCATATTCTTTAAATACCTAGGAACCCCCATTGTCAAAGCCAACAACCGGGACCTCTCCTTCATTCTCCTGCTTTCCCTCTTGCTTTGCTTCCTGTCCTCCTTTTTCTTCATTGGCCGACCAAGTAAAGCCACCTGCCTTCTCCGACAAACAATGTTTAGCATCGTCTTTTCAGTAGCTGTGTCTTCTGTGTTAGCCAAAACAATCACGGTAGTGCTGGCCTTCCTGGCCACGAAACCAGGGAACAGCGTAAGGAGATGGTTGGGGAAGAGTTTGGCCAACTCCATCATCCTTTCTGGTTCTGCTGGAAAAATTATAATTTGTGTAATCTGGCTGGGAGTTTCTCCTCCATTTCCTGATTCTGACCTGCACTCCCAGCCAGGAATGATCATCCTTCAATGCAATGAAGGCTCAGTCACCATGTTTTATATTGTTCTCAGCTACTTGGGTTTCCTTGCTACCATTTGCTTCACTGTGGCTTTCCTGGCCAGGAACCTCCCTGGGGCCTTCAATGAAGCCAAGCTGATCACCTTCAGCATGCTGGTCTTCTGCAGTGTCTGGATCTCCTTCTTGCCCACCTACCTGAGCACCAAAGGGAAATATATGGTGGCTGTGCAGGTTTTCTCCATCTTGGCCTCGAGTGCCGGACTGCTATGCTGCATCTTCTTCCCCAAGTGCTACATTATCATCCTCAGGCCAGATCTAAACACTAAGGAACATTTAATGATAAAAGTCGGTATCTGATCATGAAATGGTTTCTTAGGCTCATAACATTTAATTAATTATTGCACTTATTATTGAGTTTGTATGTTTAGTTTTACAATTAAAATTAGTTAAAATAAAAGGAAATAAACATACAGTCATGGCCGAAATTGTTGGCACCCCAGAAATTTTTCCAGAAAATCAAGTATTTCTCACAGAAAAGTATTGCAGGAACACATGTTTTGCTATACACAGGTTTATTCCCTTTGTGTGTATTGGAACACAACAAAAAAGGGAGGGGAAAAAGCACATTGGACATAATGTCAAACAAAACTCCAAAAATGGGCCGGACAAAATTATTGGCACCCTTAACTTAATATTTGGTTGCACACCCTTTGGAAAAAATAACTGAAATCAGTCGCTTCCTATAACCATCAATAAGCTTCTTACACCTCTCACCCGGAATTTTGGACCACTCTTCCTTTGCAAACTGCTCCAGCTCTTTCTTATTGGAAGGGCACCTTTTCCCAACAGCAATTTTAAGATCTCTCCACAGGTGTTCAATGGGATTCAGATCTGGACTCATTGCTGGCCACTTCAGAACTCTCCAGCACTTTCTTGCCATCCATTTCTGGGTGCTTTTTGACGTATGTTTGGGGTCATTGTCCTGCTGGAAGACCCAAGATCTCAGACGCAAACCCAGCTTTCTGACACTGGGCTCTACAGTGCGACCCAAAATCCTTTGGTAATCCTCAGATTTCATGATGCCTTGCACACATTCAAGGCACCCAGTGCCAGAGGCAGCAAAACAACCCCAAAACATCATTGAACCTCCACCATATTTCACTGTAGGTACTGTGTTCTTTTCTTTGTAGGCCTCATTTCATTTTCGGTAAACAGTAGAATGATGTGCTTTACCAAAAAGCTCTATCTTGGTCTCATCTGTCCACAAGACGTTTTCCCAGAAGGATTTTGGCTTACTCAAGTACATTTTGGCAAACTGTAATCTTGCTTTTTTATGTCTCTGTGTCAGCAGTGGGGTCCTCCTGGGTCTCCTGCCATAGCGTTTCATTTCATTTAAATGTTGACGGATAGTTTGTGCTGACACTGATGCTCCCTGAGCCTGCAGGACAGCTTGCATTCCTTTGGAACTTGTTTGGGGCTGCTTATCCACCATCCGGACTATCCTGCGTTGCAACCTTTCATCAATTTTTCTCTTCTGTCCACGACCAGGGAGATTCGCTACAGTGCCATGGGTTGCAAACTTCTTGATAATGTTGCGCACTGTGGACAAAGGCAAATCTAGATCTCTGGAGATGGACTTGTAACCTTGAGATTGTTGATATTTGTCCACAATTTTGGCTCTCAAGTCCTCAGACAGTTCTCTTCTCCTCTTTCTGTTGTCCATGCTTAGCGTGGCACACACAGACACACAATGCAAAGACTAAGTGAACTTCTCTCCTTTTTATCTGCTTTCAGGTGTGATTTTTATATTGCCCACACCTTTTACTTGCCCCAGGTGAGTTTAAAGGAGCATCACATGCTTGAAACAATCTTGTTTACCCACAATTTTGAAAGGGTGCCAATAATTTTGTCCGGCCCATTTTTGGAGTTTTGTTTGACATTATGTCCAATGTGCTTTTTTCCCTCCCTTTTTTTGTTGTGTTCCAATACACACAAAGGGAATAAACCTGTGTATAGCAAAACATGTGTTCCTGCAATACTTTTCTGTGAGAAATACTTGATTTTCTGGAAAAATTTCTGGGGTGCCAACAATTTCGGCCATGACTGTATAAAGAATGTAAAACTAAAGCTAATCATCAAAGTGTAAAATTAATTAATTAATAATTTAAATTGTCATGTAACTAGGGAAGGAAAAGTTAAGAAATAGTTATATTAACATAATAGTTATATTAACATAATAAAGCTGCAAAAGAGATAAGACTTCCCAGATCGGCAGGGTGGGTGAAGAAAGGAGTTTGTTGCCTAACAGGGGATGAATACAAAATCTAAACTCTGTTTGAACATTGTTTCTTTCTTTCTATGGCTTGTTCCCAAAAGTAGACGAGGGCTCTAGAGCTGACTATCAAACACATGCAGATGACCCTTGGTTGCAACACCCTGGTTGACAAAAGCCAATTTTACTAAAGATGCCAAAATAAGAAAAAGTTTCATACAAGGAACACGGTTATAAAAGATAAAAAATCAAAAACCCTAACACAATTCTAGCCACATCCAAACAACTTTTTTTTAGCTTCACCCCCTCATCTAGCCAATACTCTCAAATGAACTCCCAAACTATTCCCACTTTCCTTTCCATTATTGGGTTTCTGGTAAGGTTACCATTTTTGATCCCAAAAAGCTGACATGTTCTTTAAAGGGCCAGCTACTACACACTACCCCACTCCTTATCTTATTCCATGTCCTTTGCCTTCCATTTCTTTTGTCTCTTTCTAATTTCCCAGGTATATTTTTGCCCCAATCAACTGCTTGTATTAGACTTAGATGAGGGAATAGAAGGGGAACTCATTAAGTTTGCAGACGACACTAAGCTGGCAGGAATAGCCAACACAGAAGAAGACAAGCTCAGGATCCAAAAAGATCTTGAAAATCTCACAGCATGAAATTTAATGCAGAGAAAAGCAAAGTTTTACAACTAGGCAAGAAAAACCAAAGGTACAAGTACAGATTAGGCAAAATCTGGCTCAAAGCAGTAACTGTGAGAGCAACCATGAAGTCCTAGTGGATAAACACTTAGATATGAGTCAGCTGTGTGCAGCAGCTGCCAAAAAAGCCAATATAAAATTGGTTCTATAAACAGAGGCATAAAATACAAATCACATTAAGTATTAGTACCGCTTTATGAATCCTTAGTAAGACTACTCGTGGAATACTGAATCCAGTTTTGGTCACCACATTACAAAAAAAGATGTTGAGACTTTAGAAGAAGTGTAAAGAAGAGCAACTAAGACGATTAAGGGCCTGGAGACAAAACTATATGAAGAACGGTTGCAGGAATTGGAAATGGCCAATCTAGAGAAAAGAATGACAAGGGGAGACATGAAAGCAGTATTCCAGTATTTGAGTGGCTGCCACAAAGAAGAGGGGGTAAAATTATTTTCCAAAGCACCAGAAAGCAAGACAAGAAACAATGGATGGAAACTAATCAAAGAGAGAGGCAACCTGGAATTAAGGAGAAACTTCCTAAGAGTGAGGACAATTACCTTGCCTTCAGAAAATATAAATTCTTTATCACTGGAGTTTTTTAAGAAAAGACTGGACAGATTATTATTATTATTATTATTATTATTATTATTATTATTATTATTATTATTATTATTATTATTATTATTATTATTATTATGTTGTGGGCTCTGGTAAGCAGGAATGAAGACACACAGCTGAGTACAGTGAAACTCATTCTTTTATTTAAGCTGGAACTGTACTGGGGACTTGGGGTGCACCCCGCCACAATACATAGCCAAACCCTCGGGTAGCAACCAATCATATTGAACCCGTTCTTGCCGCCCAAAGTTGACCAATTGAAGGACTGGAGACATCCTGTCTAGGTTGCTGGAGAGCCGTTAGCTCTCCAGCAATGCACGTGGTGTGGTACCAAAAGCCCAGTACATAAGAATAATTATAATAATAATAATAATCCCCCAGTGAGGCACAACCTTGACGTGGTTGTGGGGCTTGTGTACTCTGAGGAAGATGAGAGCTATGCTAGAGGTTCAACTATACTGGATAAGTCTCATCAGAGGAGTCAGACAAAGAGTGTCTCTCTCATAAAAAATGTTGTTGTTGTTAGCTGTGAAGTCGTGTCCGACCCATCGTGACCCTATGGACAATGTTCCTCCAGGCCTTCCTGTCCTCTACCATCTTCTGGAGTCCATTTAAGCTCACGCCTACTGCTTCAATGACTCCATCCAGCCACCTCATTCTCTGTCGTCCCCTTCTTCTATTACCCTCAATCTTTCCCAGCATTAGGTTCTTCTCCAGTGAGTCCTTCCTTCTCATTAGGTGGCCAAAGTATTTGAGTTTTAGCTTCAGGATCTGGCCTTCTAAAGAGCAGTCAGGGTTGATCTCCTCTAGGACTGACTAGTTTGATCGCCTTGCAGTCCAATGGACTCGCAGGAGTCTTCTCCAGCACCATAGTTCAAAGGCCTCAATTCTTTGGCGCTCGGCCTTTCTTATGGTCCAACTTTCACTGCCATACATTGCAACTGGGAAGACCATAGCCTTGACTATACGCACTTTTGTTGACAGGGTGATGTCTCTGCTTTTTAGTGTACTGTCTAGATTTGTCATTGCTTTCCTTCCCAGGAGCAAGCGTCTTTTTTTATTTCTTGGCTACAGTCCCCATCTGCAGTGATCAATGGAGCCCAGGAAAATAAAATCTGTCACTACCTCCATTTCTTCCCCATCTATTTGCCAGGAATTGAGAGGGCCAGATGCCATGATCTTGGTTTTCTTCATGTTAAGTTTCAACCCAACTTTTGCACTCTCCTTCTTCACCCGCAACAAGAGGCTCTTTAGTTCTTCTTCACTTTCTGCCATTAGAGAGGTTGTTGATATTTCTTCCGGCAATCTTAATTCCAACTTTTCATTCATCTAGCCCTGCCTTTCTCATGATGTGCTCTGCATATAAGTTAAATAGACAGGGTGACAGTATACAGCCTTGCTGGACTCCTTTCCCAATTTTGAACCAATCAGTGGTTCCGTGTCTAGTTCTCACTGTTACTTCTTGGCCCGCTTATAGGTTTCTCAAGAGACAAATAAGATGGTCTGGTACACCCATCTCTTTAAGAACCTGCCACAGTTTATTATGATCCACACAATCAAAGGCTTTGGCATAGTCAATGAAGAAGAAGTAGATGTTTTTCTGGAACTCTCTAGCTTTCTCCATGATCCAGCATACGTTGGCAATTTGATCTCTAGTTCCACTAGGAACCACCTTGGTGGGAAGGTAACAGCGTTCCGTGTGCCTTTGGCGACTAGTCATGCCGGCCACATGACCACGGAGAAGTCCTCGGACAAGCGCTGGCTCTTCGGCTTTGAAACAGAGATGAGCAATGGCCCCTAGAGTCGGAAACAACTAGTATGCATGTGTGGGGGAACCTTTACCTTTACCTATTGTTTTTCCTCCTCTTTAATTGACTATGAAGGCTGCTCCATTTCTTCTGAGGGATTCTTGCCCACAATAGTATACCTGATGGTCATCTGAATTAAATTCACCCATTCCTGTCCATTTTATTACGCTAATTCCTAAGATGTCAATGTTCAGTCTTGTCATCTCTTGTTTGACCACATCCAGCTTGCCTTGATTCATGGATCTTACATTCCAGGTTCCTATGGAGAAAAAACCTTTACAGCGTCGGACTTTCCTTTTACCACCAGACACATCCACAGCTGAGCGTCCCTTCGGCTTTGGCCCAGTCACTTCATTCTTTCTGGTGCTACTAGTACTAGCCCTCTGCTCTTCCCCAGTAGCATATTGGACGCCTTGCAACCTGAGGGGCTCATCTTCCAGCGTCATATCATTTTGCCTTTTGGTACTGTCCATAGGATTTTCAGGGCAAAGATACTGGAGTGGGTTGCCATTTCCTTCTCCAGTGGATCATGTTTTGTCACAACTCTCTGACCGGCACTTAATCCTGACCGGCACTACAGTAGGATCCAGTTTAAATGTTATTGGTGGGCCCATGTACATCCCCAGACCTGAGTCAAACACATCTGCGAATACCTCACATACTGTCGCTAGACTCGTGACTTGTGTCTGGTTGATTCCGGTTACTTGGATGCCTAGTGCATCAAACCAATTGAGCCCGATCAGGCTTGTTTGCTGACCCCCTACTTCGACAACGTCCAGGTGCCCAGAAAACCCCTTAGATTTGACGGCCAGTGTGGCCTCACCCTTGACTGTGACACTGGCATTCTGGAAGTTGGTTAGTATAATGTCAGATGGCCTCAGCTTGGCCTATCTCTTGCTGCGATTGCAGATGAAATTAAATGTCTCAAGTGATATAATGGATACAACTGAGCCCGTATCTAGCTACATCTTGCAAGAGACCCCTTGCAGTTCCACCTGAAGTCTAAACTTCGGCTTAATAGGGCAGTGAGCTCCCATACAGCAAATGCTTCTGTATCTGGAGCAAAACCCTATGCTATACTGCCCCAGGGCCACAGTACCTTTCCTAATCGGAATGTCCAGCTGACGATTCAATTGCCGGTCCCTCTGGCGACCTCTGCAGACAGATGCGATATGGTTTTCCTGCAGGCCCGGCACGTGGCTGTCCAGAACCTACAGTCCATGCATCGGTAGTGGCCACCACACCCTGAGTACCTAAGGAAGGGATCTGCCTTGTAAGTTGCCCCTTGTTGCTTGTCGCTGTGACGCTGTTGGTCATTGTGCCTTTGTAGCTTGTCAACTTCCATGCTGACTTTGGGGTCTTCCACGGCATCCTCATGGTGGACGGTTTCCTCATGCTGTGCTGTTTTAGCGGGCCACATGGCTCAAACGGCCCCGCCAGTGGCTTCATCCACCATGATCTCTTTTAGCACATCTGGGAATGACGGAATCTCTTTGGTGAAGAATTTTTGCTGTAACTCTCGGTCTTGGAGCCTCTCCTCTACATCTTAGAACTGGCACAGGCGGGCGGCCTGCCTGAATGCCGTGATGAATTCAAATGCTAAGTCCACGAACGTTATGGACACCAATGGCGTTGGCATGAACAAGTTCTCTCCAATGTCGAACGTGGCTGGGCCACACACACAAAGGGGTGTAGCGGCCTTCAGGCAATCTTCGGCAACCTGATTCACACGTAGATAGTTCTCAACCATGGATAGATATGAAGACCATGCCAGGCGTGCTCGGCCTCTCCCCTAGTGACTATCAGCTCTGTTGGAGGAGCAGGATCCTACCTTCGTCACCAGTGTTATATACTGGGTTGATTGCTTGATTGACAAAACGAGTGAGTTCAGCAAGAATCATTCTTTGTTTGCTTACAGGAACTGAACTGAGAAGCAGGGCTGCGAATAGAGCAGTTTATACCCTGGCCTCTAAGCGGTGGCCAATAGGTTTAAAGCAACCTATTGCCACCCTAGAAGCAGCCAATGGCGGCACTGGAGATGAGTTGTCTGAGGAGCTGGGAGCCGATAGCCAGCTTCCCTGCTTATTTATTTATTTATTTATTTATTTATTTATTTATTTATTTATTTATTTTATTATATTTGTATACCGCCCTTCTCCCGAAGGACTCAGGGCGGTGAACAGGGCACATATAAAATACCAAGTACAAAAGTTAAAAGAGAATTAAATATAAGCCCGAGCTAAAACAATAAATAATAGTATAAAAAACCGCAATAAAAACCCCAACCCATCCCCCATCAGGCCAGGCCGGCTTGTTCAAATAAATAGGTCTTCAGATCGCGTCGGAAGGAGCGAAGGTCAGGCGCCGTCCGGAGCTCAACCGGCAACTGATTCCATAAGTCCGGGGCGCCCACAGAGAAGGCCCTCCCCCTGGGGGCCACCAGACGACATTCTCTGACAGGTGGCACTCTGAGGAGGCCCTCTCTGTGGGAACGCACAGGGCGGAGGGAAGTTGACGCCGGCAACAGGTGTTGCTTAAACAACCTTCCAGCAATTAACCCCATGTGATACTCTTTAGTAAGACAAAACCCAATACATTACATTATGCATAATTTATTTTTATTTTTTGTTATGTTTATGCAGTGTATATTGGAGGTGGTTACTCTTTGAGAGCTGTATGCAATGAAATCTCATTTTAATGCATGCTCATTAGTATACATTTAAAGTTACAAAAAAGTTATTATTCTGTTCTGTTCCATTCCGTTCCATTCCATTCCATTCCAACAACCTCAGACCAATGCCCTCTAGGGTGTATCTGTAACTTTTCATTAACATTCTTTTCTCCAACTTCTCCTCTGCACATGGAGGCCCAGAAGTAGTTCAGAGTCCTCAGAGAAGTTGCTTCTTACAGTAATTATTAAATCCTGGTCTTTCAGGTGTCTCCTGATAGTTCTCCAGAGATTGCCTTTGATGTAAACATCAAACTGAAGCAACATGCAAGGGATCTTGCATCAGGAAAGGATCAATGTCTCAGGTCACATTCTGTGTGGTGCAAATACCTTTCTCTCCTTTCCAGGTGAAGTTCTTTTATCTCTCTCTCAATCAAGAAAGTCACTCTCAGTTTCATCTTTTCAACGTGCTTTGAATTTGTTGAACTCTTGTTCTCGTTTAGAAACAGGAAGGGGATTGATTCAGCCCCATGAATTATGGACCTTCTTCTGCTTCTGCTGCTGCTGATGTTTCAGCCAGTCTTTGGCAAGCTTAGAAAGAAATGCCTGCTAAATTTGGAGAAGCAGGATGGGAAAAAACAATGGAACTATTACAGGCCAGGAGACCATCTGATTAGTATAGTCTCCTCTGCCACAATAACATCCCCTATAACAGTATCTTTCAACACAGCTCCTTATAATCAATCTCTCTAGTAAGTCATTCAGCGTGATGGAGTTGCATTTCCTCCATTTGAGGTCCTAACACTCTTCTTTCAGTTAATGCTATATTGTCTAATTTCTTGAATCGTTTGGATTTCCATGGCTTCTTTTAATGTTTTATTTTAAGGGACCCCAATCCAAGGATGGAGGAATCCCCTCACCCCAAGTCCACATTATTTTCCCATCTCTGTACAATTCTGAGTTAATCACAACTGCTTATAAGCACTATATGCTTAGAGCTCAAAGCATTGTTAGAGAGCCCACACACCCACTTCACAGTCTGTTTCTGTTACTCCCCTCTGAGAGGAGGTTTTGAAGTATTTATAACAGAACTCCTAGATTCTGTAACAGCTTTGTTCCCTATGCCATCTATCTGCTAAACTCAGAAGATTCATTTTTCTTGCCATGTATATGTATTTTTCTATAATCATCATCACCATCACCATCATCATCATCATCATCATCATCATCATCATCATCATCATCATCATCATCATCTGGAGGCAGGTTGTTCCACTGGTTTATTGTTCTAACTGTTTCTCCTTAGTTCTAGGTTGCTTTTCTCTTTGGTTTGTCTCCATCAGTTGCTTCTTGTCCTGCCTTCAGGTGCTTCAAATAATAGCTTGACTCCCTCTTCTTTGTGGCAGCCCGAGATATTGGAACACTGCTATCATGTCACCCCTTGTACTTCTCTTCATTAAACATACCCAATTCCAGCAAATGTTCCTTGTATGTTTTAGACTCCAATTTCCTAATCATCTTTGTTACTCTTCTCTGTACTCTTTCTAAAGTCTCAACATCTTTTTTACATCATGGTGACCAAAACTGGATACAGTATTCCAAATGTGGCCTTACCAAGGCATTGTAAAATGATATTAACACTTCACATGATCTTGATTTTATCCCTCTGTTAATGCACCTTAGCACCGTGTTGGCTTTTTTTGCAGCTGAAGCACACTGCTGGCTCATATTTAAGGGATTATCCACTAGGACTCTGACATCCCTGACATAGTTACTACTATTGAGCAAAGTACCACCTATACTGTAGCTGTGCATTTGGTTTTTCTTGCCTAAATGTAGAACCTTACTTTTTTACCATTGAATGGTGTCATCTGAAAATCTATCCCCTCATCCATATCATTGATAATGTTGAAGAGCACTGTGCCCAGAAGACCCCTTGGACACCACACTACACACTTCCCTCCATGTAGATGCAGTTTTATTGAGGACCACATTCTGAGTATGGCCGGTCAGCGAGCTACGAATTCATCTGGTGGTGATGCTGTCTAACCCATATTTTTCTATCTTAGCAAGTAGTAAGTTGTGGTCTACTTTATCAAATGCCGTACTGAGGTCCAAGTAAATTATATCCACAGCATTCCTCTGGTCCATTAATTTTGTCACCTGGTCAAAGAAGGCAATAAGATTTGTCTGGCATGATCTGTTTTTGACAAACTCATGTTGGCTTTTGGTAATTATTTTGTTTGCCTCTAGGTGTTTGCTGATTCATTGCTTGATTATCTTTTCTGAGATCTTCCTAGGTATTGAAGTCAGGCTGATAGGTCTGTAGTTTCCTGGATCCATTTTTTCCCATTTTTTAAAGGTGGGAACTACATCAGCTTTTTTCCAGTCCTCTGGTAGTTCCCCAGTGCTCTAGGATCTTTGAAAGATATAGTTCAGTGGTTCTGAGATCACATCTGCCAATTCCTTGGGAACCTTGGGATGTACTCCATCTGGTCCTGGTGATTTGAACTTGTATAGGCTGGACAGGTGCTCACTTACCATTTTCTTGCCTATCTTAACTTGTGTTTCTATTCTGTTTCTTACGGTACTGTTTTTGTTTCTTCCCTTTGTGTAAATACGGATGCAAAAAATAAGTTGAGTAGTTCTGCTTTCTCCCTATTGCTTGTCACCTTCTTGCCACTTTCTCCCACTAGTGGACCAATCATTTCCTTAACTTTTTTCTTATTTTTTACATGTTGAAAGAAGCTTTTTTTGTCTTTTTTGACTTTTGCTGCAAACCAATTGTTCATTTTGAGCCTTAGCTTTCCTTCTAAACTAGACTGTATGGTTTCTCTGAGTCATATATGTGTGTGTACATGGATATATGCATAATTATTTTTGTCATGTTAATGCAGTGTATATTGGAGATGGTTACACTTTGAGACCTTTATCCAATGAAATCTCATTTTATTGTATGCTGACTAGTGTACATTTAAAGTGACAATAAAGTTATTCTTCTATTCTATTCTATTCTGTTCTGTTCTGTTCTGTTCTGTTCCGTTCAATTCCATTCCATTCTATTCTACTCTATTCTGTTCTACTCTACTCTACTCTACTCTACTCTACTCTACTCTACTCTACTCTACTCTACTCTACTCTACTCTACTCTACTCTACTCTATTCTATTCTATTCTATTCTATTCTATTCTATTCTATTCTATTCTATTCTATTCTATTCTATTCTATTCTATTCTATTCTATTCTATTCTATTCTATTCTATTCTATTCCTATTCTATTCTATTCTATTCTATTCTATCATTAACTGGCTTATTGAAAAAATTGTAGTTGCCTCTTGCCAACCCATTTCCCTATTTTTATAACTAATTAATATTCAATGCCCAGTCCTAGTAGGAATAGAGAATCACCTATTTTTAGAATTGCTTTTCTGGGTCACATATGAAAACTTCACTTTGATAGTGATTCTATTTTCATGATTGAATGATTTTGAAACTTGGTTATGGCACAAATTGAAAATGAGCACTATTAAAAGTAATGATATTTTTGTGAATATTAAATCTCCATCCCACTATCTCAAGAATCATAAAAATTAAGCAGTGATGGGTGACTATAAATTTCCTTCTTCTTTTGGACACTTGGCTTAAGACTGAATGGCCTTGTGGAGAGAAAGAGGAATAAATGAAAATATATTTTCTTGTTGTTGCTAGAGATGATATCATCATTAACATTTTTTATATTAGTTTATTTACTGATCCATCAAGAATCCTATGCTACATTTTTCCCATTCAACAAATCAACAAGAATTCTCAGCTTTTGTACAATCTCACACTTGGCTACAATATCCACGACAATTATGTGAACACACTTGGCACTTCAGATGCCTTGCTGGACATGCTCTCAACTGGAGAAGCCAATGTTCCCAACTACAGCTGTGGAAAGAAGGACAATCTTTTGACTTTTCTTGATGGAGCTCTTGATGACATATCCATTCAGATGTCAACATTAGTGGGCACCTACAAAGTCCCACAGGTTTGTGTTGGTGTGTTTATCTGGTAAAGTGAGCAGGGTGGTGGTAGGTGGGTAATAGAGTTAATTATATCTTTTCTATGGACTTCATGAGATGCTTTTCATCATGGCCTATGTGATCTCATGCTTAGGGATTGGGATCCACAGTGGGGAGGAGGCCTACACATTTAATCAAGCAAGACTTGAGAAGCTGGACACAACGTTAAATGTAGAACATTTAAGCAAGTCTCTAAAAGTGACCTACTTTATCAGAAAGTTTTGATTCTAGAAAAATATTTACAGAAAGCAATTTTTAATTTAAATTTTTAAAATATTTAGCAATTTTTTTAAAGGTTTAAAAGAAAAAAAAGAGTACTTTTTCCAGGAAGGTTGAAGAATTTGAAAGTACATAGTTAACTTTGTTAATAAAAATGGTGATAGTTTACAAAAATTATTATGTTCAAACAGAAATACATAGTATTCCCAGAGCAAGGAAGATAAAACAGGAATGATTAAATTCATCATCCTATTCAAAGAGGAGAATATATTTCAGTATGTTTTTCATTTGGATACCACTTCTGGATTTCTTGCTTGTTGGGGAAAAAAATGAAATGTTGATTTTCTCGATTACATTTGTCACTATAGAAATGGATAGTTATATCAAGGTAAAGGTAAAGGTTCCCCTGCACATGCGTGCTAGTCATTTCCAACTCTAGGGGCCAGTGCTCATCTCCATTTCAAAGCCAAAGAACCAGCACTTGTCCAAAGACCTCTCCGTGGTCATGTGGCTGGCATGACTAGACACCAAAGGTGCATGGAACACTGTTACCTTCCCACCTTAGTAGTCCCTATTTTTCTACTTGCATTTTTACGTGTTTTCCAACTGCTAGGTTGCAAGAAGCTGGGATGAGTAACAGTCACTCACTCTGTTACACGGCACTCGAGATTCGACCCATCAAATGGAACACTGTTACCTTCCCACCTTAGTAGTCTTTATTTTTCTACTTGCATTTTTACGTGTTTTCCAACTGCTAGGTTGGCAGAAGCTGGGACGAGTAACAGTCACTCACTCTGCTACGCGGCACTCGAGATTCGACCCATCAAACTGCTGACCTTCTGATCGACAAGCTCAGCATCCTAACCCACTGAGCCACCGCGTCCCTAATAGTTATATATTAATGTGTAAAAACAAAAAGCTGAACTTGGAGTGTTTTTATCTTGTACTGTGTTCAAAAGAATCAGAAATCAATATCTTTATTTTCCATTTTTCCCTTGTTCCGCACACCTTCTCTTCCCCTCTCCTTTTCCCTCCCTTAATTTCCTATTTCTATATTTCTTTTTCTGTTATATATTAAATAAAAATTAAAATTGCAAGGTAAGAACTAAAAATGAACTGATTTGCATTTGCAGTGCTCTAGAGATTGAGGACATATACATCTACGCATTATTGGAATGTCAATTTTATAAGAAAAGGGAGAAGTTACTATCTTAGTCCCCAGATTAAATACAGGATTAAATTCAACCTTCTTAATTTTAATATTCCTTAACTTGATATGGTCTAATGGCTAATAACAATAAACTACTCTAATATGTTCATGAGCGCCACACTGGATGTGTTAAAAGCTTACATTTTGGACTTCCTCTGACTTAAATATAATACACCAATCTTTGCTCTTTTTTCAGATCAATTTTGGAATTGTTTCAGAGGCTCTGTGTGATAAAAGACAAATCCCCTTTTTCCATCAGATGTTCCCACAAAATGGGTTCCAGTATCCAGGAATTCTCCAACTACTCCTCCATTTCAGATGGACTTTGATTGGTCTCTTTCCACCAGACACAGAGGAGGGAGAGAATTTCATGAGAACTTTCACTCCTATGCTTGTCAGAAATGGAATTTGTGCTGTTATCTCACAACAGTTCTCAATGACAAGACCAACAGAACCTCTCAGAAATGCCATCTCTAAGTGGAGACAAGTCAATGTCTTTGTTCACTTCATAGAATTTGTTTCCCTTGCAGATAGAGCTCACCATATCCATTTAACACTTGAAGGTTTGCCAGGACCCATTGAAGGGAAAGTCTGGATCACCACAATTGTGGAGAAATTGAAAATATCAAGGTATACACTTTCCAAATATATCCATAGTATTTGGACCTTTGATTTTCAGGGGAAAAAATGGCCAAAGGATGAAGCCTTTCAGCCCAATCTTTTTAGGGATTCCAAATTCGAAGAGCATTCTTTTCATTGTTCTTTTTCAAAGCACGTTCTTTCTGTCAAGGGCCGGAGACGATGCACCCAAATAGCACCACTGGATATGCAGGAGAAGAGGAATAGTATTCAGATCCAAATTGATCACCGTTTTTACAGTGTTGTTAAGACTCTGGCCCATGTCTTGAATGCTGCATATTCCTCAACATCTAGGAGGGCAAAAAAGGAGGAGATAGAGAGATTGGAAGTTCCAAGGCTACAACCATGGCAGGTATGGGATCCTGATAAGGATCCATCAAACCTAGTTCCTACTAAGAAAAAAAATCCAATGCTGATGTAGACCTTCCTTGTTCTTCAAAAGACCAACAGGTTTGGCCAAGATGCAGCTAGATTTAGCTCAGAGGATTATGTTCCAAAGAGCAGGCACTGTGACAATTATATTTTGATATTAAACACTATTGTAAGTGTTTATAATAACATTATTATACATTCCTGTACTTATGGGTTTGTAATTAGCATTGTAGAATTTTATATTCATAAATTTCAAGTGAACCTGGGAGCCTTTAGTCCAGAGATGTCAAACTTGCGATGTCATGTGATGTTGCAGGATGGTTTTGCCATTGCTGGCAATGGGGTGGATGCAGCTTCTGCATGACACGTCTGGTCCACAGGCCAGCAATTTGACACCCCTGCTTTAGCCCAACTCTTTCTCACTGCAAGAATCCAATTAAAACGTTTCAGACTAATGGCTGCTCGGTCTTTGCATTTAGCTGTGGTGGCACAGTGGTAGAATGCAGTATGGAAGGCTAACTCACTGTTCACTGCCAGGTGTTCGATCCTGACCAGTTCAAGGTTGACTCAGCCTTCCACCCTTCTAAAGTTGGTAAAATGGGAACCCACATTGTTGGGGACAATGTGCGGACTCTTAGCCACTTAGAGAGGGCTTCAAAAGCACTGTGTAGTGGTATATAAGTCTAGGTGCTAATGCTATTTAGGCAAATAATGAAGGGGAGACTGAACTTCTCCTGTTCACTGGCTCACCTTTAAAATTGCTTCCCTTTTGGTATGTTTCAAGTTTCTTTCAAAATTCCTGGATGTTTCAATTCTAGTTCCATCCCTTTCTGGAGAAGAATGAGTTTTGGAATCTTTCCTGGGAGAAGCTGTACTTGGACCAAAGTGGAAATGTAGCAGCAGATCTGAATATCATAACTTGGTTGCTTTTCCTCAAGGATGACACCATCAAAGAGCAACTGGGGAGTTTTGAAAGACAGAGGCTTATTATCAACCAAGATGCTCTTTCACGGCTAAAGTTGCTCAACAAGGTGGCTGAAAATATTGGCAACTTTTCTCTGTCTATATGGTTGGTGTTAGCATCCCCCGAAGGAGCAGACTCAGATATTTTTAAAGAGACTATATCTGATCAGAGTTACTCATGCCGCCGTTTCACCCCACTGGGATAGAGTAATAGACCTCCTGTTGCTATGGAGGTGATCCAAGGTGTTCAGTTAAAATGTAATCATAATCACTTCTCTGATGTGAGTTAATGCCTTAATCTAGAAAAATGAAGGACTGAAAATGACTTTGACCCCATCCCCTAAAAAAATCCTTCTTGACACTTGAAATAATGAGGGTCAGTTTGTAATGAAATGCTACTTAGCTTTGGTCTTTGGCTTGTAAGCCCTCAAAAAATCCCTTGAATGCAATTTTTAATCTTGATTGTCAGCTACATTTTGAAACAAAGAACTCTCTAAATTTAAGTAAAAAAGACATGTGGATCTTTCTTTCCATGTCATCTTATAATAATAACAATAAATTTGGAAGGGACCTTGAAGGTCATCTAGTCCAATTGCTTGCTCAGGCAGGACACCCTATACCATTTCGGACAAATGGCTGTCCAGTCTTTTCTTAAAAACTTCCAGTGTTGGAGCATTCACAGCTTCTGGAGGCAAGCTATGCCACTGGTTTATTATTCTCCCTGTCAAGAAATTTCTCCTTAGTTCTAGGTTGCTTCTCTCCTTGGTTAGTTTCTATCTGTTGCTTCTTGTCTTGCCTTCAGGTGCTTTGGGGAATAGCTTGACTCCCTCTTCTTTGTGGCAACCCCTGAGATATGGGAACACTGCTATCATGTCACCCCTCGTCTTTATATGTTTTAGTCTAATTGTATTTCTATTTCTGGGAAACAATGGAGGACAGGTGGTTCTGGATTTTGATGGTCCTTGGAGTGTCAAAGAGTTTATATTTATATTTATATTTAATACTATTTCTATATCGCCCTTCTCCCGAAGGACTCAGGGCAGTGAACAGGGCAAGAATAAAAATACAGATTACAAAAGTTAAAACAAAATTAAATAAATGCCCACATACTAAAATACATCTTTAAAACCTAATAAAATAACAATAACAAACCCCCCCCAAACCCCTCATCAGGCCAGGCCAGCTTGTTCAAAAAAGTATGTTTTTAGCTCGCGGCGAAAGGAGCGAAGGTCGGGTACCGTCCGGAGCTCAACCGGTAGCTGATTCCATAGCTCCGGGGCGCCCACAGAGAAGGATCTCCCCCTGGGGGCCACCAGTCGACATTCTCTGACCGGTGGCACCCTGAGGAGGCCCTCTCTGTGGGAACGCACAGGGCGGAGGGAAGTCGATGCCGGCAGCAGGTGTTCCCTCAGGTACTCCGGACCCCTGCCATGTAGGGCTTTGAATACCATTACTAGTACCTTGAATCTCACCCGGAAGGCAACTGGTAACCAATGCAGCTGACGGAGCAGAGGTGTAACGTGGGAGTATCGGGAGACTCCCAACACAACTCTCGCGGCTGCATTCTGTACCAGTTGGAGCTTCCGGGTGGTCCTCAAGGGCAGCCCCATGTAGAGAGCGTTGCAGTAGTCTAGTTGAGAGGTCACGAGCGCATGAGTGACCGTGCATAGATCATCCCGGCTTAGATAGGGCCGCAACTGGCGCACCAGGCGAACCTGGGCGAAAGCCCCCCTAGTCACAGCTCCTATGTGGTCTTCCAGGGTGAGCCGTGAATCTAGGAGGACTCCCAAGTTGCGAGTCTTATCTACAGGGGGTAATAGTTCACCCCCCATAGTGAGAGGTGGAATGTCCGAATAAACCCGGGATGAAGGTATACAAAGCCACTCGGTCTTGTCGGGGTTGAGTTGAAGTCTGTTCCTCCCCATCCAGACCCGAACCACCTCCAGGCAACGGGACATCACCTTGAGGGCATCACTGGGGTGGTTTGGGGTCGAAAGGAAAAGCTGGGTATCATCAGCATACTGATGATACCCAACTCCAAAACCACGAATGATCTCACCCAGCGGTTTCATATAGATGTTGAACAGGAGAGGCGAGAGGACCGACCCCTGAGGAACTCCACAAATGAGAGACCTCGCGGTCGACCTCTGCCCTCCTGCCAACACCGACTGCGAACGTCCCTGGAGATAGGAGGAGAACCACTGTAAAACCGTGCCTCCCACTCCCAATCCCCTGAGACGCCGCTGCAAGATACCATGGTCGATGGTATCGAAAGCCGCTGAGAGGTCTAATAGGACCAGAACAGAGGAATGCCCCCTGTCCCGAGCCCTCCAGAGATCATTCACCAGAGCGACCAATGCCGTCTCTGTGCTGTGCCCGGGCCTGAAACCCGATTGGTACGGGTCTAGATAATCCGCTTCATCCAGGACCAGAGGGAGCTGATGCGCCACCACACTCTCAACAACCTTCGCAAGAAAGCGAAGGTTGGAGACAGGACGAAAGTTGTTCAATACAGCTGGGTCCAAGGCAGGCTTCTTGAGGAGAGGCCTCACCACCGCCTCTTTCAAGACGGCGGGGAAGCTACCCTCGCTCAAAGAAGCCGATATAACTGCCTGGAACCAGCTGCATGTCCTCTCCCGGGCTGCATAGACCAGCCAGGAAGGGCACGGGTCCAATAAACATGTGGTGGTGCTCAGCCTCCCCATGATCCTGTCCACTTCCTCCGGAGTCACAGAATCAAACTCCTCCCAGGTGATATCGACAAGACCGCCCGCGTCCTGCTCGACAGACTCTGCCCAGTCAGAGTCCAGACCGGTCCGAATCCGAGCGATTTTGTCCGACAGATGCTGGTTAAACTCCTCGGCACGACCCTGCAAGGGTTCCTCCCTCACCTCCTGATTCAGGAGGGAGCGAGTCACCCTAAACAGGGCGGCCGGGCGATTATCTGCGGACGCGATAAGGGTGGCGAAGTGGTTAGACCTCGCCTCCCTTATCGCAGCGAGATAAGACCTAGTATAGGTTCTTAGTCGCAATCGGTCGGATTCTGATCGGCTGGATCTCCAACCGCTCTCTCGGCCCCGTCTCCGACGCTTCATCTCCCGGAGCTCCGCGGAGAACCATGGGGCTCGACGGGATCTGCACCGGGTCAGGGGCCGCAGGGGTACAACTCAGTCAAGAGCCTCAGTGGCTGCCCTTTCCCAGGCTTCCACTAAGGCGTCTGCCGAGCTGTGAGCAAGGGAGGCAGGTGGGGACCCCAGCGCCGCCTGGAACCTCTGGGGATCCATTAAGCGTCTGGGGCGGTACCATTTAATTGGTTCCACACACCCACGGCGGGGGGTGGCAAAATGGAAGACCAGCCGCAGGAGATGATGATCGGTCCATGACAGGGGCATAACAATTGGGGAGCCCCCACCAAGATCATCTAACCACCGTCCAGATAAGAAAACTAAGTCAAGAGTGTGGCCTCCCTCATGAGTCGGTCCCGAAATTACTTGCGTCAGGTCCATGGCCGTCATGGAAGCCATGAACTCCCGAGCCAACTCAGATGATCCTCCCAGAGATGGTAGATTGAAGTCCCCCAAAACTATAAGTTTCGGGAACTCAATCACCAACCCAGAGAGGACATCGAGAAGCTCAGGCAGGGCTGCTGCTATGTGACTAGGCGAAAGGTACACCAGCAGCAAGCCCAACTGCGCACCAGGGCCGCATCTCAAAAAGAGAGACTCACACCCGACTATCTGGGAAACGGTGGCCTCCCGCGGACACAAGCTCTCCCTCATGACAACAGCCACACCCCCACCCCTACCCTGAGCCCGAGGCCGGTGTAGCACCCGGAAACCTGGTGGGCAAAGGTCAACCAGAGGAATCCCTCCCTCTGGGCCCAACCAAGTCTCCGTGATGCAAGCCAGGTCCGCCTGCTCACCCTCGACCAAGTCACGGACGAGAGGAGCTTTATTAGCGACAGACCTGGCATTCAAGTACACCAGCCGGAGCTCAGGAGGCTGCACATCCTCACTCCCAGAGCCTCGGGGCGGAGCCAGAGGGTCGGAGTGCCCCACCGCTTTTAAGCAGCGGAGAGGCCTTCCCTGAGGACGATACGGCCCTCTGCTCCTGCACCTGCTGCCATTCCCTAACGTCGTGGGAATAGGTATTCCCACGACCAGCCCTGGAGCCCTGGAGGCAACCGACCCCCGCTCCTCCCCCCCGCGAACCACCTTGGCACTGGCCTGAACAGAGGTTGTTGGACTGCCCCCCTTGTCCAAACAACCAAAAAGAGTACCCTCCCCCCTCCCTAGCCCCCTAAAAAATTTAGAAAGAAAACTAATCAGGGGCCTCCTATTGGGTTTCCGTCGAAGGCCCCTACCCGTGCCCAGCCATCTCTCGGGGTCCCAATAGATGGGCCCTTCCTCGAGATCGTTAGTGGCTAGAAAGGCGGGTCACACCCAGGAAGGGGGAGCACCCCTGAGGGCGAGCAAGTCCGTGCAAGAATATTTAAGGAAAGGCATAAGGAGTAGTCCAAGTAGAAGGCAGTCCATAGTTGATGATCAGTCAGTAAGGAGGATCTAACAGAGGGTAAATAGGTGTCCCAGACCTCCGCCCAGCTGCTGCCACTCAGCTGGGTAACCCCCCCGAGCAGGCCGACCACCGTCCTCTCACGACGGCTGCCGAGCCAATTCCTGGGGGGGGAGGTGGTGGTCTGAAACAAGCACTCCGGATATGGCATGCCTCCTAGAGCTCTCACCTCTAGGGGCAGCAGATGTAAGTTCAAGCCACCCTCTCACGGTGGCTAATACCCAGGATCCTCTGAGTCCTTTGGGGATGATGTGTAAAAGGCAAGCCATCATAGTTATCATAGTCATCATAGTCTGGTCAGCTAACGGCGAGGTCCCCCGCTGCTCCGCCATTCCAGAAGGATGTACCTGACCACAACTCCATGGGCCCTCAGTTCTATAGTCATTGGGGCCTTCCAGAGTGTGATCCATAGAGTCTGATTCCCCCACGTCTACTGATTTCCCCAGAGCCCCCTCAAAATCCAGCAGCACCAACCAGATCCCAACAGGTGCGATGGAGAGCATAGATCTTCCAGGATCCTCCAGACTAACCAGGATCCACTGGGCTCCACTGGGCTCCACCAGGGTTAACCGGCTAACCCAGGAGCTTTCGGGGCCACCAGGAACGATGGGGATGTCAGGCCATCTGGAGCATGAGGAACAGACAGAGGAGAAGGCAGGTCGGCCAGCACCCCCGCCGAGCCATCGGGGCCGCTGCCGTTGCCGGAGCGCCGCTACAGACGCCACCGCCGCCATCACCGCTACCACCAGGGCGCCGCCAAGCCACAAGCAAACCAGAAGAGGCCATCGCCGCCGCGGATGGAAAACGGGCCGAAAAGGCCCAGGCGGCCGCGGGACAAACGGCCCGAACAAAGCCGGCCAGACCGCAACAGTCAATGACGAAATGGCCCAGAACGGCCCGGGAGCAATGCCGCCGCCGGCGTCGCCGTCGCCATTGAAATGGACCGAAGCGCCGTCATCGACAAAGTCAGGAGCAGAGCCAGGTCGGTCCAAGGAACGGCCCAAAGCAACCCGCAAATGCCTCCATCGAAGCCAGCAACAGTCGGGAGCCATCCAAAGAAGCCAGCTCCGTCGCCGCCGAAAAACACCGCCGCCGGCTGCCGAAAGCGCCAAACGCCGCTGAAAGAAGCTCGGAGGCCGCCGACGCAGCGGAGAAACGCCGCGAGTATCCAGCCCGGCTAGTAGCAGGCCTGCAGCCCAGCGGAACGCCGACCAGGTTAGTAGGCAGCAAAAAGCTTTTGTCCAGCTGCCTGAATCGCTGCCGAAGCACTTCACCCCAACCCAGAGGGTATAAAACACCCCTGAGGGGCTCCTAGGACGCCTCTCTCTTTAGACTTACAGAGCTCAGCCTAACACGACCGCCTGCACGTCCGCCATTTTGAAATATCCCATTTTGAAATTGACAAGAACCAGTGCAAAGAAAGGAGTTGGACACGACTAACGATTAACAACAAAACTGTAATTCTTCAACAGAAAGGACCCTGTCTTGAATACTTAACTGGGCCTTAGAAATATCCCTTTCCCACACAGGGTTCATATTCATGTCCAATGTGCTACATCAAAAGATGCCTGACTTACCCGCTTTGAGGGATGACTCATGATTATGTCATCTTCATAAGTGGAGATGAAGTCTCATGACTTCATCTCCATGCATCCTCAGTGTAATTCTAGAAACCAAGCAATAATCTTTAGTTTTATTTCACCAGCATGGCCGCTGTATGAATTGAAAATATAAATGTACAGATATAACTAAATAATACTTCATTTGAGGTTGACAGCCCTAGTTTGTGAGGAATTTGTTTCTTTATAGCTTAACTGGAACAAGGTTTTGGATTATTTTGGGGGATGCCTTTGCAATATTTTATTTAGTCCAGAAGAAACCATTCCTGATCCTCCTGCTCAGAAGTTTTTTTCTTAATCAGTTTCATTTTATTTTAATAAATCTAATACATAACAATTTAGCAGATATTTTGTAATGAGTTCTGTTTTTCTGCTTAGTCTCTGCCTCAGTCCAAATGTGTGGACAATTGTCATCCTGGATTTGTAAAACGGGCTCGGGAAGAAGAACCAGCATGCTGTTATGATTGTATTCCTTGTCCAGAGGGGACCATATCCACTCAGGAAGGTGGGTGACACCAGAGAAGAGGGCAACTGGATTCAACCAGAGCATTTTATCATAGTGTATGTAAAGAGACATATGTGAACTTGATTATTTTTTAAAAAAATTATTATTATTATTGTTTTAAAAATTCCATTTCTACATTGAACAGTGTGTTGTCTAGGTATATAAATATTAAAATATAATAATCATCACATTCATAATAACCTTATCAAAATACAATCATATACTAAAAAATAGCAATCAAAATATTGAAAATAGTATTACCCACATTAACATTAGTAATATAACAATCAAAGTATTTAGTAATCCATTATAAATCTTGCTCACATAATTCACATATTCTCATATTTCCAATTTTCTAACCTCTGTTTTTATCAGCTAACCATTGGTAAAATAAGTCCCATGTCATATAATATTCCATTTCTTCTTTTTAAATTTTTTTTTAATGTTAACCTATCCATTTCTGCACATTCCAGTATTTTTTTAATTATATTCTTCTCTGTAGGAGTTTCTTCATTTTTCCAAAATTGTGCATATACTATTATAGCTGCTGTTAAAATATGTAAAACTAAATAAGTATTACCTTTATTATTATTTCCTGGTAACATGCCCAGTAAGAATATCTCTGATTTTAAATCTATATGTTGTTTTATCATTGCTTCCAACCATAGATGAATTTTGTTCCAATATTTTTTTGCTTTGGGACATGTGGTAATAAGAACCTGGTATTTGATGGCATTTCCAACATTTAGCAGATTTATCTTTATACATATTTGCTAGTCTAGCAGGTGAAAGGTGCCATCTGTACAACATTTTATAAAGATTTTCTTTATATGCTCTTGACATTGTAAGTTTATTGTTTCTGTCCCACAGTCTTTGCTGTTTACCTAATTCTATTGTACAGCCAAAATTTTTAGCCCATATTACCATTGTTTCTTTTAGTTGTTCTTCCAATTTAGTATTTAATAAATAATTATATATTCTTTTAATTAATTCTCATCTGTCCCCATTAGAATCTGATCCAATTCAATTGGTTCTGTATTGTTGTTGTTAGCTGCGAAGTCGTGTCCGACCCATCACGACCCTATGGACAACATTCCTCCAGGCCTTCCTGTCCTCTACCATCTTCTGGAGTCCATTTAAGCTCACGCCTACTGCTTCAGTGACTCCATCCAGCCACCTCATTCTCTGTCGTCCCCTTCTTCTATTGCCCTCGATCTTTCCCAGCATTAGGCTCTTCTCCAGTGAGTCCTTCCTTCTCATTAGGTGGCCAAAGTACTTGAGTTTTAGCTTCAGGATCTGGCCTTCTAAAGAGCAGTCAGGATTGATCTCCTCTAGGACTGACCGGTTTGATCGCCTTGCGGTCCAAGGGACTCGCAGGAGTCTTCTCCAGCACCACAGTTCAAAGGCCTCAATTCTTTGGTGCTCAGCCTTTCTTATGGTCCAACTTTCACTGCCATACGTTGCAACTGGGAAGACCATAGCCTTGACTATACGCACTTTTGTTGACAGGGTGATGTCTCTGCTTTTTAGTGTGCTGTCTAGATTTGCCATGGCTTTCCTCCCCAGGAGCAAGCGTCTTTTAATTTCTTGGCTACAGTCCCCATCTGCAGTGATCTTGGAGCCCAGGAAAATAAAATCTGTCACTACCTCCATTTCTTCCCCATCTATTTGCCAGGAATTGAGAGGGCCAGATGCCATGATCTTGGTTTTCTTAATGTTAAGTTTCAACCCAAGTTTTGCACTCTCCTTCTTCACCTGCAACAAGAGGCTCTTTAGTTCTTCTTCACTTTCTGCCATTAGAGTGGTATCATCTGCGTATCTTAGGTTGTTGATATTTCTTCCGGCAATCTTAATTCCAACTTTTGATTCATCTAGCCCTGCCTTTCTCATGATGTGCTCTGCATATAAGTTAAATAGGCAGGGCGACAGTATACAGCCTTGCCGGACTCCTTTCCCAATTTTGAACCAATCAGTGGTTCCGTGTCCAGTTCTCACTGTTGCTTCTTGACCCGCATATAGGTTTCTCAAGAGACAAATAAGATGGTCTGGTACTCCCATCTCTTTAAGAACTTGCCACAGTTTGTTATGATCCACACAATCAAAGGCTTTAGCATAGTCAATGAAGCAGAAGTAGATGTTTTTCTGGAACTCCCTAGCTTTCTCCATGATCCAGCGTATATTGGCAATTTGATCTCTAGTTCCTCTGCCTCTTCGAAATCCTGCCTGTACTTCTGGTAGTTCTCGATCCACATACTGCTGAAGTCTAGCTTGTAGGATTTTAAGCATGACTTTACTAGCATGAGAAATGAGTGCAATGGTGCGATAGTTTGAACATTCTTTGGCACTGCCTTTCTTTGGAATTGGAATGTAAACTGATCTTTTCCAATCCTGTGGCCATTGTTGAGTTTTCCAAATTTGCTGGCAAATTGAGTGTAGCACTTTTACTGCACTGTCTTTTAAGATTTTGAATAGCTCAGCTGGAATACTGTCACTTCCACTAGCTTTGTTGTTGCTCAGCTTTTCTAAGGCCCACTTCACTTCACATTCTAGGATGTCTGGCTCGAGGTCAGTGACCACTTCATTGTGATTATCAGGGACGTTAAGCTCATTCTTGTATAGTTCTTCTGTGTAATTTTGCCACCTCTTCTTAATCTCTTCTGCCTCTGTTAGGTCCCTGCCATTTTGGTCCTTTATCATGCCCATTTTTGCATTAAATGTTCCCTTCATTTCTCCAATTTTATTGAAAAGATCTCTGGTCCTCCCTATTCTATTATTTTCTTCTATTTCTTTGCACTGTTCATTTAAGAAGGCATTCTTATCTCTTCTAGCTATTCTCTGGAATTCTGCATTCAATTGGGTGTATCTTTCTTTTTTTCCCTTGCCTTTCGCTTCCCTCCTTTCCTCAGCTATTTGCAAAGCTTCCTCAGACAGCCATTTTGCTTTCTTGCATTTCTTATTCTTTGGGATGGTTTTGGTTGCTACCTGTTGTACAATGTCGCGAACCTCTGTCCATAGTTCTTCAGGCACTCTGTCTATCAGATCTAATTCCTTAAATCTATTTGTCACCTCTACTGTATATTCAACAGGGATATGATTTAATTCATACCTGAGTGGCCTAGTGCTTTTCCCTACTTTCTTCAGTTTAAGCCTAAACTTTGCAACAAGAAGCTCATGGTCTGAGCCACAGTCAGCTCCTGGTCTTGTTTTTACTGACTGTATAGAGCTTCTCCATCTTTGGCTGCAGAGCATATAGTCAATCTGATTTCTGTGTTGACCATCTGGTGATGTCCATGTGTAGAGCCGTCTCTTGGGTTGTTGGAAAAGAGTGTTTGCTATGACCATCGTATTCTCTTGACAGAATTCTATCACCCTGTGCCCTGCTTCATTTTGCACTCCAAGGCCAAACTTGCCTGTTATTCCAGTTATCTTTTGGCTTCCTACTTTAGCATTCCAATCCCCCATGATGATAAGAACATCATTTTTTGGTGTTAGTTCTATAAGGTGCTGTAGTGCTTCATAGAACTGGTCAATTTCATCCTCTTCAGCACTGGTGGTTGGGGCATAGACCTGGACTACTGTGATATTGAATGGTTTGCCTTGGATTCGAACTGAGATCATTCTGTCATTTTGAGGATTGTATCCCAGTATTGCTTTTCCTACTCTTTTATTGACTATGAAGGCTACTCCATTTCTTCTGAAGGATTCTTGCCCACAGTAGTATACCTGATGGTCATCTGAATTAAATTCACCCATTCCTGTCCATTTTAGTTCGCTGATACCTAAGATGTCGATGTTCAGTCTTGTCATCTCTTGTTTGACCACGTCCAGTTTTCCTTGATTCATGGATCTTACATTCCAGGTTCCTATGGAGAAAAAATCTTTACAGCATCGGACTTTCCTTTCACCACCAGACATATCCACAGCTGAGCGTCCTTTCGGCTTTGGCCCAGTCGCTTCATTCTTTCTGGCGCTACTAGTACTAGCCCTCTGCTCTTCCCCAGTAGCATATTGGACACCTTCCGACCTGAGGGGCTCATCTTCCAGCGTCATATCGTTTTGCCTTTTGGTACTGTCCATAGGGTTTTCATGGCAAAGATACTGGAGTGGTTTGCCATTTCCTTCTCCAGTGGATCACGTTTTGTCAGAACTCTCTGCTATGACCTGTCCGTCTTGGGTGGCCCTGCACGGCATAGCTCATAGCTTCATTGAATTACGCAAGCCCCTTCGCCACGACAAGGCAGTAATCCATGAAGGGGGGTTCTGTATTAAAGCCATATAACTTCCTGTCTTTTTCATATTTGGAATGTATCTGTAACTGTGGCCACCATGATAGGTCAAACCCTAGTCTATTAAGTTCTTGTTTAGTTTTAAGTTCCCTCTTTACATTTAATATATCATTATATCTTATAATTTTTTCCCATATTAATTACATTCGGATGTATTAACATCTCCATTGTAGATAGCCAGACTGGTATTTTCAAATAATGTAGTTCTTTGATTTTTGTCCATACTAGCAGTAATGCATTCCTGATATAATGTCTTTGGAAGTAGCTATGTTTCTCACTCTTCCCATACCATAAAAATGTCTTTGGAAGTAGCTATGTTTCTCACTCTTCCCATACCATAAAAATGCATGCCATCCCAATTGAAGATCATGTCCCTCCAGTGTCAACTCTCTTATGTTCCTCAGATTAATCCATTCTTTCACCCACGTGAGTACTGATAATATAGCTCCCGTTCCAGAAGCCCAAAGCCTCCTCTATTTTTGGCATCTTGTAACATTTTTACATTTATTCTCACTTTTTTACCTTGCCATATAAATTTTAATATCATTTTATTTAATTCTTCAAAGTATTTTTCACTAGTCTTATTAGAATTGTCTGAAATAGGTACAATAATCTTGGTAAAATATTCATCTTAATTGTAGCTATTCTACCAACAAGCTCAGTTGTAGGTTTTTCCAATTTCCCAAATCTATTTTAATTTGTGCTTTCAATTTTTCAGTTATCTTCTTTGATATTTACACATCTTGCTGTTAATTGAACTCCTAAATATTTAACTTACTTTCCGATCTGCATACCCATCATCTTAGCAAATTCTCTTCTCTGTTTCTCTGTACAGTTTTTAACTAACATTTTAGTTTTCTCTTTGTTTATTTTCAGCCCTGCAACTGCACCATATTCTTCTATTTTCTCAATTAGTTTGGGTCCTGTTTCTTGTGGTTCTTCTAGGATGAACACTAAGTCATCAGTAAATGCCTGTAATTTATACTCCTCTTTCTTTATTTTCATACCTTTTATTCCACTTTCTTGTTTAATATTTCTATTTAACACCTCTAGAGTTAGTATAAATAACAATGGTGATAGAGGACATCCTTGCCTTGTATACCCTTAGTTATATTAAATTTTTCTGTTAAGTCCCCATTTATAATCACCTTAGCTGTTTGTTTATGGTATATTGCCTTAATCGTATTAATAAATTTCTCTCCAAAATCCATATGCTTTAATTGTAAAAACATAAACTGCCAATTCACATTGTCAAATGCCTTCTGTGCATCAAGGAAGATCAGTGCCATTTGCTTTCCAGGGTGCATCTCATAGTATTCCAAAGTATTCAAAATCATCCGCATATTATTTTTAATTTGTCTCTTAGGTAGAAATTCATTCTGAACTATGTGTATAAACTCATATAAGAACCTTTTCAGTCTCTCGGCTATTATTGAAGCATACATTTTATAATCAGTGTTATATTCGCTTCCGTCCATGTTTTAGGTATGTTTGCTTCTGATCGTGCTTTATTACATAATTTGAGCATAGATAGGCCTAATGTGTCTTGTAGGTGTTTATAAAATGCTGCTGGTAGGCCATCTATCCCAGGTGTTTTATTATTTTTTTGTCTCTTCATTGTTTCTGTTAGCTCCATCATTATTTTATTCTTCATTGTTCTTTTCAATGTGTCCCATTTATTCCATAATGGGAGGACTGAGAAAAAGATCTTGAAGAAAAAGGCAGGGAGGGATAGAAGAACATGCTGGATTGGGCAAGATGAATTCTGCTAAAGGAAGTATCATTTCTACAGTACTTGTCAGCTTGGAAGTTTCCTTCCGTGTTTATCATCTAAATTCTTTGAAAATTGAGGAATGGTTTCAGGTCAATGGGTTTTGCTCATCCAAACTAATGTTATCCTACAGGTCAAAAGCTATATCAATCAATCCATCAGTCAGCCAGTCAATATTTATTAAGATCATAGAGGTGGTGGCTGAAGAGATCCTCTTTTAACTTAATAAAGATAAGGGTCCCTAAAAGTGATTAAGAAATGAAAGGCACAACTTACAGTAAATTTGAAAAATAAATTCCAAAATGGCTGCCTTTTGAACAATGAAGTGATTGCAGCCCTGCCCGGCAGCTGGACATCTCACCAGATCACTCCAAAGCACACCTCCTGAAGCTACTTGCATACCGCTGTTGTATGGAGGATTTTGTATGGGGTGTTTCTAGGACTTTGCCTAATTCAGGTGAGTCAAATAGATAAAGGAATGCTGGTTCCTTCTGTTAGTAAGTTGAAAAAGTGACAGAACAGAGAAAACCATTTCAGGGAGCCCAAGGAAGCCTTCTCTGAGCATATTGTCAGTTGGCCATCTTCACTGGAAGTCACCATATTTTCATTTCATTTCATTTCATTAAATTTATATGCCATCCTTCTCCCTGAGGACTCAGGGTGGCTCACAATAAAAATTAAAAACATAGAGTAAAAAAATTAAAAGAGAATTAAACAATAAATACAAAATTACAAAACAATTTAACCCAGTAAAAGCCTAATTAAAAATCGTAGTCAGTCCAGGCCCGCTTGTTAGAACAACCACGTCTTCAGGTCACGGCGGAAGGACTGGAGGTCAAGGGTCATCCACAGCTCCGGAGGCAACTCATTCCAGAGGGTTGGCGCCCCCACGGAGAAGGCTCTCCCTCTGGGGGTCGCCGGCCGGCATTGCCTGGCCGACGGAACCCTGAGGAGGCCAACTCTGTTGGAGCAAACCGGGCGACAGGAGGTTGACAATGGCAGCAGGTGGTCATCAAAAGGATATCAGTGTGAGAGAAGGGATGTAGAATAAATTTTCCATTACTGGGGATAAAAACCTGCCTCTTTCCTCTCTAATGCACTAATTATCCACATTGTGGATTAAGAGGTAAAACACAAATATTGTTAATACCCAAATTCAACAGTATAAGGTTTATCACAGCCATGATAGTGGATTTCTTGGTAGGATTACTACTGGGTTTTCTCCTTTCTCCTATCTTTC
Organism: Vipera berus; assembly: GCF_964194415.1. NCBI lineage: Eukaryota > Metazoa > Chordata > Lepidosauria > Squamata > Viperidae > Vipera > Vipera berus. The sequence continues at coordinate 41,525 of NW_027673537.1, forward strand.
AATGTTTTTTTTATTTTTTAATTCCATTTATATCCCGCCCTTCTCCGAAGACTCAGGGCGGCTTACAAGCTTAGCAGTAGCCTTCATTCTATGTATATGTCTACTTATTAGGGCTTTCACACACACCCCAAGCGGCATTATTACAAAGTCGGCTTAATTGCACCCAACAATGTGGGTCCTGAAGGTTCTTCCTTATAATATAGTGAAATGTAAAACAATCACCACATGAACAAAAAAGGAATACAGTCACGTTTGTGAAAGGAAGCAAGTCTTTCATACCCTTTTAGGATGAAAAAGAACCAGAGCTAACATAAAGGAGAGGGGGAGAATTAATAAAAAAAACCAATCTACATAATATCCAATAATATTTATCTGGAGCTCAGTCAGTCTTTAAAAATTGTCACCACATCTAGACAGTATGGAAATATATTGCTTTATCTTCTCATTTTTAGAAACTAAAGACACTGCAGAGAAAGATAACAGACTCCTCTCTTGAATTATTTCACAAAATAATTTTTGATGCCATAAATCATGATATCCTTCTTGCCTGATTTCAGATGGCAAAGGTCCATCTTTGAAGTCTTGAGGAGCTCTCCTTTCTTCCTTATCATTGACATGAAACTGCTAGGTGAATTCATTTGCCATTATGAGAATGATATAATCAGTATGCTAACCATGGCTAGGCAGCTGTTGCTGGTGTCATGCTGGCTGAACAACTAGAGGCTGTGTAGACTGGATGGTGAGGAACCAACTTTGACTCAACCCTAGGAAGATGAGTGGCATCCTATTTTGGGGGCCCTCAAGGTTCTAGTGAATATGGAGGGAGATGATAAACAAGTTGTGGGTCTTCCTAGACTCTTGCTACAGTTTGTTGTGCAAGGGGAAGCCATGGCTAGAGAAGGTTTCTTGTGCACTAAGTCTGCCCTTTCCTGTACTGAGGGGTCTTGCTCATGCCTTAGTCAATTCCTGTTTGAATTATTACAATATACTCTACATGGGGTTGATCTTGAATACCACCTGGAATCTACAAATGGTCCAGAATGCAATGGTATGTACAATGCTGGGTGCCCCTATATTCTTCCATGTTCATTTCAGATGACAAAGGTCCAAATTTCAGGACTTTTCTCCTTTCTTCCTTATCATTTACATGAAACTGCTAGGTGAATTCATTTGCCGTTATGAGGATGGTATAATCAGTATGCTAACCATGGCTGGGCAGCTGTTGCTGGTGTCGTGCTAGCTAAACATCTAGAGGCTGTGTGGACTGGAATGTGAAAGGAGGAATGTGAAAAAAATGTGAATGGAGGGGCTATCAAAATCATATTACTTATTGTTTTCTCAGATACTGAAAAATGTACCAAGTGCCCAGATGATCAATATCCAACCAAGAACCGAGTCCAGTGTATCCCCAAAAGAATAACCTTCCTGTCCTATGAAGAATATCTGGGTATCATCTTGGTCTCCTTTGCTGTACTCTTGTTTCTAACAACAGGATTTGTTTTAGTCATATTCCTTAAATACCTAGGAACCCCCATTGTCAAAGCCAACAACAGGGACCTCTCCTTCATTCTCCTGATTTCCCTCTTGCTTTGCTTCCTGTCCTCCTTTTCCTTCATTGGCCGACCAAGTAAAGCCACCTGCCTTCTCCGACAAACAATGTTTAGCATCGTCTTCTCAGTAGCTGTGTCTTCTGTGTTAGCCAAAACAATCATGGTAGTGCTGGCCTTCCTGGCCACGAAACCAGGGAACAGCGTAAGGAGATGGTTGGGGAAGAGCTTGGCCAACTCCATCATCCTTTCTGGTTCTGCTGGAAAAATTATAATTTGTGTAATCTGGCTGGGAGTTTCTCCTCCATTTCCTGATTCTGACCTGCACTCCCAGCCAGGAATGATCATCCTTCAATGCAATGAAGGCTCAGTCACCATGTTTTATATTGTTCTCAGCTACTTGGGTTTCCTTGCTACCATTTGCTTCACTGTGGCTTTCCTGGCCAGGAACCTCCCTGGGGCCTTCAATGAAGCCAAGCTGATCACCTTCAGCATGCTGGTCTTCTGCAGTGTCTGGATCTCCTTCTTGCCCACCTACCTGAGCACCAAAGGGAAATACATGGTGGCTGTGCAGGTTTTCTCCATCTTGGCCTCGAGTGCCGGATTGCTATGTTGCATCTTCTTCCCCAAGTGCTACATTATCATCCTCAGGCCAGATCTAAACACTAAGGAACATTTAATGATAAAAGTCGGTATCTGATCATGAAATGGTTTCTTAGGCTCATAACATTTAATTAATTATTGCAGTTATTATTGAGTTTGTATGTTTATTTTTACAATTAAAATTAGTTAAAATAATAGGAAATAAACATATAAAGAATGTAAGACTAAAGCTAATCATCACAGTGTAAAATTAATTAATTAATAATTTAAATTGTTATGTAACTAGGGAAGGAAAAGTTAAGAAATAGTTATATTAACATAATAGTTATATTAACATAATAGAGCTGCAAAAGAGATAAGATTTCCCAGATCGGTGGGGGGGGGTGAAGAAAGGAGTCTGTTGCCTAACAGGGGATGAATACAAAATCCAAACTCTGTTTGAACATTGTTTCTTTCTCTCTATGGCTTTTTCCCAAAAGTAGACGAGGGCTCTAGAGCTGACTATCAAACACATGCAGATGACCCTTGGTTGCAACGCCCTGGTTGACAAAAGCCAATTTTACTAAAGATGCCAAAAGAAGAAAAAGTTTCATACAAGGAACACAGTTATAAAAGATAAAAGATCAAAAACCCTAACACAATTCTAGCCACATCCAAACAACTTTTTTCTAGCTTTGCCAGCTTCACCCCCTCATCTAGCCAATACTCTCAAATGAACTCCCAAACTATTCCCACTTTCCTTTCCATTATTGGGTTTCTGGTAAGGTTACCATCTTTGATCCCAAAAAGCTGACATCTTCTTTAACGGGCCAGCTACTACACGCTACCCCACTCCTTATCTTATTCCATGTCCTTTGCCTTCCATTTCTTTTGTCTCTTTCAAATTTCCCAGGTATATTTTTGCCCCAATCAACTGCTTGTATTAGACTTAGATGAGGGAATAGAAGGGGAACTCATTAAGTTTGCAGACGACACTAAGCTGGCAGGAATAGCCAACACAGAAGAAGACAAGCTCAGGATCCAAAAAGATCTTGAAAATCTCACAGCATGAAATTTAATGCAGAGAAAAGCAAAGTTTTACAACTAGGCAAGAAAAACCAAAGGCACAAGTACAGATTAGGCAAAATCTGGCTCAAAACAGTAACTGTGAGAGTGACCTTGAAGTCCTAGTGGATAAACACTTAAATTTGAGTCAACAGTGTGCAGCAGCTGCCAAAAAAGCCAATATAAAATTGGTTCTATAAACAGAGGCATAAAATACAAATCACATTAAGTATTAGTACCGCTTTATGAATCCTTAGTAAGACTACTCGTGGAATACTGAATCCAGTTTTGGTCACCACATTACAAAAAAAAGATGTTGAGACTTTAGAAGAAGTGTAAAGAAGAGCAACTAAGACGATTAAGGGCCTGGAGACAAAACTATATGAAGAACGGTTGCAGGAATTGGAAATGGCCAATCTAGAGAAAAGAATGACAAGGGGAGACATGAAAGCAGTATTCCAGTATTTGAGTGGCTGCCACAAAGAAGAGGGGGTAAAATTATTTTCCAAAGCACCAGAAAGCAAGACAAGAAACAATGGATGGAAACTAATCAAAGAGAGAGGCAACCTGGAATTAAGGAGAAACTTCTTAAGAGTGAGGACAATTACCTTGCCTTCAGAAAATATAAATTCTTTATCACTGGAGTTTTTTAAGAAAAGACTGGACAGATAATAATAATAATAATAATAATAATAATAATAATAATAATAATAATAATAATAATAATAATAATAATAATAATAATAATAATAATAATAATAATAATAATAATAATAATAATAATAATAATGATAATGATAATAATAGTTATGTTGTGGGCTCTGGTAAGCAGGAATGAAGACACACAGCTGAGGACAGTGAAACTCATTCTTTTATTTAAGCTGGAACTGTACTGGGGACTTGGGGTGCACCCTGCCACAATACATAGCCAAACCCTCGGGTAGCAACCAATCATATTGAACCCATGTTTGCCGCCCAAAGTTGACCAATTGAAGGACTGGAGACATCCTGTCTAGGTTGCTGGAGAGCCGTTAGCTCTCCAGCAATGCACGTGGTGTGGTACCAAAAGCCCAGTACATAATAATAATAATAATAATAATAATAATAATAATAATAATAATAATAATAATAATAATAATAATAATAATAATAATCCCACAGTGAGGCACAACCTTGACGTGGTTGTGGGGCTTGTGTACTCTGAGAAAGATGAGAGCTATGCTAGAGGTTCAACTATACTGGATATGTCTCATCAGAGGAGTCAGACAAAGAGTGTCTCTCTCATAAAAAATGTTGTTGTTAGCTGCGAAGTCGTGTCCGACCCATCGCGACCCTATGGACAATGTTTCTCCAGGCCTTCCTGTCCTCTACCATCTTCTGGAGTCCATTGAAGCTCACGCCTACTGCTTCAATGACTCCATCCAGCCACCTCATTCTCTGTCATCCCCTTCTTCTATTACCCTCAATCTTTCCCAGCATTAGGTTCTTCTCCAGTGAGTCCTTCCTTCTCATTAGGTGGCCAAAGTATTTGAGTTTTAGCTTCAGGATCTGGCCTTCTAAAGAGCAGTCAGGGTTGATCTCCTCTAGGACTGACTGGTTTGATCGCCTTGCAGTCCAATGGACTCGCAGGAGTCTTCTCCAGCACCATAGTTCAAAGGCCTCAATTCTTTGGCGCTCGGCCTTTCTTATGGTCCAACTTTCACTGCCATACATTGCAACTGGGAAAACCATAGCCTTGACTATACGCACTTTTGTTGACATGGTGATGTCTCTGCTTTTTAGTGTACTATCTAGATTTGTCATGGCTTTCCTCCCGAGGAGCAAGCATCTTTTAATTTCTTGGCTACAGTCCCCATCTGCAGTGATCTTGGAGCCCAGGAAAATACAATCTGACACTACCTCTATTTCTTCCCCATCTATTTGCCAGGAATTGAGAGGGCCAGATGCCATGATCTTGGTTTTCTTAATGTTAAGTTTCAACCCAACTTTTGCACTCTCCTTCTTCACTCGCAACAAGAGGCTCTTTAGTTCCTCTTCACTTTCTGCCATTAGAGTGGTATCATCTGCATATCTTAGGTTGTTGATATTTCTTCCGGCAATCTTAATTCCAACTTTTGATTCATCTAGCCCTGCCTTTCTCATGATGTGCTCTGCATATAAGTTAAATAGACAGGGTGACAGTATGCAGCCTTGCTGGACTCCTTTCCCAATTTTGAACCAATCAGTGGTTCCGTGTCCAGTTCTCACTGTTACTTCTTAGCCCGCTTATAGGTTTCTCAAGAGACAAATAAGATGGTCTGGTACACCCATCTCTTTAAGAACTTGCCACAGTTTATTATGATCTACACAATCAAAGGCTTTGGCATAGTCAATGAAGAAGTAGATGTTTTTCTGGAACTCTCTAGCTTTCTCCATGATCCAGCATACGTTGGCAATTTGATCTCTAGTTCCACTAGGAACCACCTTGGTGGGAAGGTAACAGTGTTCCGTGTGCCTTTGGTGACTAGTCATGCCGGCCACATGACCACGGAGAAGTCCTCAGACAAGCGCTGGCTCTTCGGCTTTGAAACAGAGATAAGCAATGGCCCCTAGAGTCAGAAACAACTAGTATGCATGTGTGGGGGAACCTTTACCTTTACCTATTGTTTTTCCTCCTCTTTTATTGACTATGAAGGCTGCTCCATTTCTTCTGAGAGATTCTTGCCCACAATAGTATACCTGATGGTCATCTGAATTAAATTCACCCATTCCTGTCCATTTTATTACGCTAATTCCTAAGATGTCGATGTTCAATCTTGTCATCTCTTGTTTGACCACGTCCAGCTTTCCTTGATTCATGGATCTTACATTCCAGGTTCCTATGGAGAAAAAACCTTTACAGCGTCGGACTTTCCTTTTACCACCAGACACATCCACAGCTGAGCGTCCCTTCGGCTTTGGCCCAGTCACTTCATTCTTTCTGGTGCTACTGCTCTTCCCCAGTAGCATATTGGACGCCTTGAAACCTGAGGGGCTCATCTTCCAGCGTCATATCATTTTGCCTTTTGGTACTGTCCATAGGATTTTCAGGGCAAAGATACTGGAGTGGGTTGCCATTTCCTTCTCCAGTGGATCACATTTTGTCACAACTCTCTGCTATGACCTGTCCATCTTGGGTGGCCCTGCATGGCATACTTCATAGCTTCATTGAATTACACAAACCCCTTCGCCACGACAAGGCAGTAATCCATGAAGGGGACTCCAATACTACACTTATTCCTTTTAAGCTTGAGGCTTGCTTTGTGCAGCATTTGAAGGACAGCTCTGAGCCTACTTGCCAGCACCTCAGTGGACTCACCGGCGATGAGCACATCATCAAAATGGGGGCAAACCCCCAAATGCCCTTGAGCGTTCGCTCCATAATGCCTTGAAAAATGCCACGCTGACCCCAAATTGCAGGTGTTTTACTTTAAACTCCCCCCTGTGGGTTACAATTGTCTGTGCCGCAGCTGTGGCCTCGTCAACAGGAAGCTGTTGGTAGGCCTGAGCCAAATCTAATTTTGCAAAAATTTGACCACCTTGCAACGACACCAGGATGTGGCTTACTACTGGTACCAGGTATGCATGCTGTTTGAGTGCACGATTAATTGTGCATTTGTAATCGGCACAGATTCGGGCCTCCCCATTGGCTTTTAGTGGCATGATGATTGGGGTCTCCCATTCACCCCCATCTATGGGCTGAAGTACTCCTTGTTCTATGGGTTTATGTAACTCAGCGTCTATCTTGTGTTTAAGAGCAAATGGCACTCTATGAGGTTTAATCCTGACCGGCACTACAGTAGGATCCAGTTTAAATGTTATTGGTGGGCCCATGTACATCCCCAGACCTGAGTCAAACACATCTGCGAATACCTCACATACTGTCGCTAGACTCGTGACTTGTGTCTGGTTGATTCCGGTTACTTGGATGCCTAGTGCATCAAACCAATTGAGCCCGATCAGGCTTGTTTGCTGACCCCCTACTACGACAACGTCCAGGTGCCCAGAAAACCCCTTAGATTTGACGGCCAGTGTGGCCTCACCCTTGACTGTGACACTGGCATTCTGGAAGTCGGTTAGTATAATGTCAGATGGCCTCAGCTTGGCCCATCTCTTGCTGCGATTGCAGACGAAATTAAATGTCTCAAGTGATATAATGGATACAACTGAGCCCATATCTAGCTACATCTTGCAAGAGACCCCTTGCAGTTCCACCTGAAGTCTAAACTTTGGCTTAATAGGGCAGTGAGCTCCCATACAGCAAATGCTTCTGTATCCGGAGCAAAACCCTAAGCTATACTGCCCCAGGGCCACAGTACCTTTCCTGATCGGGATGTCCAGCTGACGATTCAATTGCCGGTCCCTCTGGCAACCTCTGCAGACAGATGCGATATGGCCGGTTTTCCTGCAGGCCCGGCACGTGGCTGTCCAGAACCTACAGTCCATGCATCGGTAGTGGACGCCTTCCTCATGCTGTGCTGTTTTAGCGGGCCACATGGCTCAAACGGCCCCGCCAGTGGCTTCATCCACCATGATCTCTTTCAGCACATCTGGGAATGACAGAGTCTCTTTGGTGAAGAATTTTTGCTGTAACTCTTGGTCTCGGAGCCTCTCCTCTACATCTTAGAACTGGCACAGGTGTGCGGCCTGCCTGAATGCCGTGATGAATTCAAATGCTAAGTCCACGAACGTTATGGATGCCAATGGCGTTGGCACGAACAAGTTCTCTGCAATGTCGAACGTGGCTGGGCCGCACACACACAGGGGTGTAGTGGCCTTCAGGCAATCTTCGGCAACCTGATTCACACGTAGATAGTTCTCAACCATGGATAGATATGAAGACCATGCCAGGCGTGCTCAGCCTCTCCCCTAGTGACTATCAGATCCGTTGGAGGAGCAGGATGTTACCTTCGTCACCAGTGTTATATACTGGGTTGATTGCTTGATTGACAAAATGAGTGAGTTCAGCAAGAATCATTCTTTGTTTGCTTACAGGAACTGAACTGAGAAGCAGGGCTGCGAATAGAGCAGTTTATACCCTGGCCACTAAGCGGTGGCCAATAGGTTTAAAGCAACCTATTGCCACCCTAGAAGCAGCCAATGGCGGCACTGGAGATGAGTTGTCTGAGGAGCTGGGAGCCGTTAGCCAGCTTCCCTGCTTATTTATTTATTTATTTATTTATTTATTTATTTTATTATATTTGTATACCGCCCTTCTCCCGAAGGACTCAGGGCGGTGAACAGGGCACATATAAAATACCAAGTACAAAAGTTAAAAGAGAATTAAATATAAGCCCGAGCTAAAACAATAAATAATAGTATAAAAAACTGCAATAAAAACCCCAACACATCCCCCATCAGGCCAGGCCGGCTTGTTCAAATAAATAGGTCTTCAGATAGCGTCGGAAGGAGCAAAGGTCAGGCGCCATCCGGAGCTCAACCGGCCACTGATTCCATAAGTCCGGGGCGCCCACAGAGAAGGCCCTCCCCCTGGGGGCCACCAGACGACATTCTCTGACCGGTGGCACTCTGAGGAGGCCCTCTCTGTGGGAACGCACAGGGCGGAGGGAAGTTGACGCCGGCAGCAGGTGTTGCTTAAACAACCTTCCAGCAATTAACCCCATCTGATACTCTTTAGTAAGACAAAACCCAATACATTACATTATGCATAATTTATTTTTATTTTTTGTTATGTTTATGCAGTGTATATTGGAGGTGGTTACTCTTTGAGAGCTGTATGCAATGAAATCTCATTTTAATGCATGCTCATTAGTATACATTTAAAGTTACAAAAAAGTTATTATTCTGTTCTGTTCCATTCCATTCCAACAACCTCAGACCAATGCCCTCTAGGGTGTATCTGTAACTTTTCATTAACATGCTTTTCTCCAACTTCTCCTCTGCACATGGAAGCCCAGAAGTAGTTCAGAGTCCTCAGAGAAGTTGCTTCTTACAGTAATTATTAAATCCTGGTCTTTCAGGTGTCTCATCAAACTGAAGCAACATGCAAGGGATCTTGCATCAGGAAAGAATCAATGTCTCAGGTCACATTCTGTGTGGTGCAAATACCTTTCTCTCCTTTCCAGGTGAAGTTCTTTTATCTCTCTCTCAATCAAGAAAGTCACTCTCAGTTTCATCTTTTGAACGTGCTTTGAATTTGTTGAACTCTTGTTCTCGTTTAGAAAAAGGAAGGGGATTGATTCAGCCCCGTGAATTATGGACCTTCTTCTGCTTCTGCTGCTGCTGATGTTTCAGCCAGTCTTTGGCAAGCTTAGAAAGAAATGCCTGCTAAATTTGGAGCAGCAGGATGGGAAAAAACAATGGAACTATTACAGGCCAGGAGACCATCTGATTAGTATAGTCTCCTCTGCCACAATAACATCCCCTATAACAGTATCTTTCAACACAGCTCCTTATAATCAATCTCTCTAGTAAGTCATTCAGTGTGATGGAGTTGCATTTCCTCCATTTGCGGTCCTAACACTCTTCTTTCAGTTAATGCTATATTGTCTAATTTCTTGAATCGTTTGGATTTCCATGGCTTCTTTTAATGTTTTATTTTAAGGGACCCCAATCCAAGGATGGAGGAATCCCCTCACCCCAAGTCCACATTATTTTCCCATCTCTGTACAATTCTGAGTTAATCACAACTGCTTATAAGCACTATATGCTTAGAGCTCAAAGCATTGTTAGAGAGCCCACACACCCACTTCACAGTCTGTTTCTGTTACTCCCCTCTGGGAGGAGGTTTTGAAGTATTTATAACAGAACTACTAGATTCTGTAACAGCTTTGTTCCCTATGCCATCTATCTGCTAAACTCAGAAGATTCATTTTTCTTGCCATGTATATGTATTTTTCTATAATCATCATCACCATCATCATCATCATCATCTGGAGGCAGGTTGTTCCACTGGTTAATTGTTCTAACTGTTTCTCCTTAGTTCTAGGTTGCTTTTCTCTTTGGTTTGTCTCCATCAGTTGCTTCTTGTCCTGCCTTCAGGTGCTTCAAATAATAGCTTGACTCCCTCTTCTTTGTGGCAGCCCGAGATATTGGAACACTGCTATCATGTCACCCCTTGTACTTCTCTTCATTAAACATACCCAATTCCAGCAAATGTTCCTTGTATGTTTTAGACTCCAGTTTCCTAATCATCTTTGTTACTCTTCTCTGTACTCTTTCTAAAGTCTCAACATCTTTTTTACATCATGGTGACCAAAACTGGATACAGTATTCCAAATGTGGCCTTACCAAGGCATTGTAAAATGATATTAACACTTCACATGATCTTGATTTTATCCCTCTGTTAATACACCTTAGCACCGTGTTGGCTTTTTTTGCAGCTGAAGCACACGGCTGGCTCATATTTAAGGGATTATCCACTAGGACTCTGACATCCCTGACATAGTTACTACTATTGAGCAAAGTACCACCTATACTGTAGCTGTGCATTTGGTTTTTCTTGCCTAAATGTAGAACCTTACTTTTTTACCATTGAATGGTGTCATCTGAAAATCTATCCCCTCATCCATATCATTGATAATGTTGAAGAGCACTGTGCCCAGAAGACCCCTTGGACACCACACTACACACTTCCCTCCATGTAGATGCAGTTTTATTGAGGACCACATTCTGAGTATGGCCGGTCAGCGAGCTACGAATTCATCTGGTGGTGATGCTGTCTAACCCATATTTTTCTATCTTAGCAAGTAGTAAGTTGTTGTCTACTTTATCAAATGCCGTACTGAGGTCCAAGTAAATTATATCCACAGCATTCCTCTGGTCCATTAATTTTGTCACCTGGTCAAAGAATGTAATAAGATTTGTCTGGCATGATCTGTTTTTGACAAACTCATGTTGGCTTTTGGTAATTACTTTGTTTGCCTCTAGGTGTTTGCTGATTCATTGCTTGATTATCTTTTCTGAGATCTTCCTAGGTATTGAAGTCAGGCTGATAGGTCTGTAGTTTCCTGGATCCATTTTTTCCCATTTTTTAAAGGTGGGAACTACATCAGCTTTTTTCCAGTCCTCTGGTAGTTCCCCAGTGCTCTAGGATCTTTGAAAGAGATTCTGTAGTTCAGTGGTTCTGAGATCACATCTGCCAATTCCTTGGGAACCTTGGGATGTACTCCATCTGGTCCTGGTGATTTGAACTTGTATAGGCTGGACAGGTGTTCACTTACCATTTTCTTGCCTATCTTAACTTGTGTTTCTATTCTGTTTCTTACGGTACTGTTTTTGTTTCTTCCCTTTGTGTAAATATGGATGCAAAAAATAAGTTGAGTAGTTCTGCTTTCTCCCTATTGCTTGTCACCTTCTTGCCACTTTCTCCCACTAGTGGACCAATCATTTCCTTAACTTTTTTCTTATTTTTTACATGTTGAAAGAAGCTTTTTTTGTCTTTTTTGACTTTTGCTGCAAACCAATTGTTCATTTTGAGCCTTAGCTTTCCTTCTAAACTAGACTGTATGGTTTCTCTGAGTCATATATGTGTGTGTACATGGATATATGCATAATTATTTTTGTCATGTTAATGCAGTGTATATTGGAGATGGTTACACTTTGAGACCTTTATCCAATGAAATCTCATTTTATTGTATGCTGACTAGTGTACATTTAAAGTGACAATAAAGTTATTCTTCTATTCTATTCTATTCTATTCTGTTCTGTTCTGTTCTGTTCTGTTCTGTTCTGTTCTGTTCTGTTCAATTCCATTCCATTCTATTCTACTCTATTCTGTTCTACTCTACTCTACTCTACTCTACTCTACTCTACTCTACTCTACTCTACTCTACTCTACTCTACTCTACTCTACTCTATTCTATTCTATTCTATTCTATTCTATTCCTATTCTATTCTATTCTATTCTATTCTATTCTATTCTATTCTATTCTATTCTATTCTATTCTATTCTATTCTATTCTATTCTATTCTATTCTATTCTATTCTATTCTATTCTATTCAATTCTATTCCTATTCTATTCTTTTCTATTCTATTCTATTCTATCATTAACTGGCTTATTGAAAAAATTGTAGTTGCCTCTTGCCAACCCATTTCCCTATTTTTATAACTAATTAATATTCAATGCCCAGTCCTAGTAGGAATAGAGAATCACCTATTTTTAGAATTGCTTTTCTGGGTCACATATGAAAACTTTACTTTGATAGTGATTCTATTTTCATGATTGAATGATTTTGAAACTTGGTTATGGCACAAATTGAAAATGAGCACTATTAAAAGTAATGATATTTTTGTGAATATTAAATCTCCATCCCACTATCTCAAGAATCATAAAAATTAAGCAGTGATGGGTGACTATAAATTTCCTTCTTCTTTTGGACACTTGGCTTAAGACTGAATGGCCTTGTGGAGAGAAAGAGGAATAAATGAAAATATATTTTCTTGTTGTTGCTAGAGATGATATCATCATTAACACTTTTTATATTAGTTTATTTACTGATCCATCAAGAGTCCTATTCTACATTTTTCCCATTCAACAAATCAACAAGAATTCTCAGCTTTTGTACAATCTCACACTTGGCTACAATATCCACGACAATTATGTGAACACACTTGGCACTTCAGATGCCTTGCTGGACATGCTCTCTACTGGAGAAGCCAATGTTCCCAACTACAGCTGTGGAAAGAAGGACAATCTTTTGACTTTTCTTGATGGAGCTCTTGATGACATCTCCATTCAGATGTCAACATTACTGGGCACCTACAAAGTCCCACAGGTTTGTGTTTGTGTGTTTATCTGGTAAAGTGAGCAGGGTGGTGGTAGGTGGGTAATAGAGTCAATTATATCTTTTCTATGGACTTCATGAGCTGCTTTTCAACATGGCCTATGTGATCCCATGCTTAGGGATTGGGATCCACAGTGGGGAGGAGGCCTACACATTTAATCAAGCAAGACTTGAGAAGCTGGACACAACGTTAAATATAAAACGTTTAAGCAAGTCTCTAAAAATGACCTGCTTTATCAGAAAGTTTTGATTCTAGAAAAATATTTACAGAACGTTTAGCAATTTTTTTTTGAAAAGAAAAAAAGAGTACTTTTTCCAGCAAGGTTGAAGAATTTGAAAGTACATAGTTAACTTTGTTAATAAAAATGGTGATAGTTTACAAAGATTATTATGTTCAAACAGAAATACATACTATTCCCAGAGCAAGGAAGATAAAACAGGAATGGTTAAATTGATCATCCTATTCAAAGAGGAGAATATATTTCAGTATGTTTTTCATTTGGATACCACTTCTGGATTTCTTGCTTGTTGGGGAAAAAATGAAATGTTGATTTTGTCGATTAGATTTGTCACTATAGAAATGGATAGGTAAAGGTAAAGGTTCCCCCGCACATGCGTGCTAGTCGTTTCCGACTCTAGGGGCCGGTGCTCATCTCCGTTTCAAAGCCGAAGAGCCAGCGCTTGTCCGAGGACGTCTCCGTGGTCATGTGGCCGGCATGACTAGACGCCAAAGGCGCACGGAACGCTGTTACCTTCCCACCGGAGTGGTCCCTATTTTTCTACTTGCATTTTTACGTGCTTTCGAACTGCTAGGTTGGCAGAAGCTGGGACGAGTAACAGGCGCTCACTCTGTTACGCAGCACTCGGGATTCGACCCGCCAAACTGCCGACCTTCCGATCGACAAGCTCAGCGTCCTAACCCACTGAGCCAAAAAGCTGAAGTTGGAGTTTTTTTATCTTGTACTGCGTTCAAAAGAATCAGAAATCAATATCTTTATTTTCCACTTTTCCCTTGTACCGCACGCCTTCTCTTCCCCTCTCCTTTTCCCTCCCTTAATTTCCTATTTCTATTTTTCCTTGTGTGTTATATATTAAATAAAAATTAAAATTGCAAGGTAAAAACTAAAAATGAACTGATTTGCATTTGCAGTGCTCTAGAGATTGAAGACATATACGTCTATTATTGGAATGTCAATTTTATAAGAAAAGGGAGAAGTCACTATCTTAGTCCCCAGATTAAATACAGGATTAAATTCAATCTTGTTAATTTTGTATTCCTTAACTTGTTATGGTCTAATGGCTAATAACAATAAACTAGTCTAATATGTTCATGAGAGCCACACTGGATGTGTTAAAAGCTTACATTTTGGACTTCCTCTGGCTTAAATATAATACACCAATCTTTGCTGTTTTTTCAGATCAGTTATGGAATTGTTTCAGAGGCTCTGTGTGATAAAAGTCAAATCCCTTTTTTCCATCAGATGTTTCCCCAAAACGGGTTCCAGTACCCAGGAATTCTCCAACTACTCCTCCATTTCAGATGGACTTTGATTGGTCTCTTTCCACCAGACACAGAGGAGGGAGAGAATTTCATGAGAGCTTTCACTCCTATGCTTGTCAGAAATGGAATTTGTGCTGTTATCTCACAACAGTTCTCAATGACAAGACCGACAGAACCTCTCAGAAATGCCATCTCTAAGTGGAGACAAGTCAATGTCTTTGTTCACTTCATAGAATTTGTTTCCCTTTTGGATAGAATTCGCCATATCCATTTAACACTTGAAGGTTTGCCAGGACCCATTGAAGGGAAAGTCTGGATCACCACAATCGTGGAGAAATTGAAAATACCAAGGCATACACTTTTCAAATATATCCATAGTATTTGGAACTTTGCTTTTCAGGAAAAACAATGGCCAAAGGATGACGCCTTTCAACCCAGTCTTTTTTGGGATTCCAATTTCGAAGAGCATTCTTTTCATTGTTCTTTTTCAAAGCACATTCTTTCTGTCAAGGGCCGGAGACGATGCACCCAGATAGCACCACTGAATATGCAGGAGAAGAGGAACAGTATTCAGATCCACATTGATCACCGTTTTTACAGTGTTGTTAAGACTCTGGCCCATGTCTTGAATGCCGCATATTCCTCAACATCTAGGAGGGCAAAAAAGAAGGAGATAGAGAGATTGGAAGTTCCAAGGCTACAACCATGGCAGGTATGGGGTCCTGATAAGGATCCATAAACCTAGTTCCTACTAAGAAAAAACTCCAATGCTGATGTAGAACTTCCTTGTTTTACAAAAGACCAACAGTTTTGGCCAAGATGCAGCTAGATTTAGCTCAGAGGATTATGTTCCAAAGAGCAGGCACTGTGACAATTATATTTTAATATTAAACACTATTGTAAGTGTTTATTATAACATTATTATACATTCCTGTACTTATGGGTTTGTAATTAGCATTGTAGAATTTTATATTCATAAATTTCAAGTGAACCTGGGAGCCTTTAGCCCAGAGATGTCAAACTTGTGATGTCATGTGATGTCGCGGGATGGTTTTGCCATTGCCGGCAATGGGGTGGATGCAGCTTCCACATGACACGTCCGGTCCATGGGCTTGCAGTTTGACACCCCTGCTTTAGACCGACTCTTTCTCACTGCAAGAATCCAATTAAAACTTTTCAGACTAAAGGCTGTTTGGTCTTTGCATTTAGCCATGGTGGCACAGTGGTAGAATGCAGTATCGAAGGCTAACTCACTGTTCACTGGCAGGTGTTCGATCCTGACCAGTTCAAGCTTGACTCAGCCTTCCACCCTTCCAAAGTTGGTAAAATGGGAGCCCACATTGTTGGGGACAATGTGCGGACTCTTAGCCACTTAGAGAGGGCTGCAAAAGCCCTGTGGAGTGGTATATAAGTCTAGGTGCTAATGATATTTAGGCAAATAATGAAGGGGAGACTGAACTTCTCCTGTTCACTGGCTCACCTTTAAAATTGCTTCCCTTTTGTTATGTTTCAAGTTTCTTTCAAAATTCCTGGATGTTTCAATTCTAGTTCCATCCCTTTCTGGAGAAGAATGAGTTTTGCAATCTTTCCTGGGAGAAGCTGTACTTGGACCAAAGTGGAAATGTAGCAGCAGATCTGAATATCATAAGTTGGTTGCTTTTCCTCAAGGAGGACGCCATCAAAGAGCAACTGGGGAGTTTTGAAAAACAGAGGCTTATTATCAACCAAGATGCTCTTTCACGGCTAAAGTTGCTCAACAAGGTGGCTGAAAATATTGACAGCTTTTCTCTGTCTATATGGTTGGTGTTAGCATCCCCCGAAAGAGCAGACTCAGATATTGTGAAAGAGCCCAGATCTGACCAGAGTTATTGATGCCTCTGTTTCACCCCACTGGGATAGTGTAATAAACCTCCTGTTGCTATGGAGGTGATCCAAGGTGTTCAGTTAAAATGGAATCAGAATCACTTCTCTGATGTGAGTTAATGCCTTAATCTAGAAAAATGAAGGACTGAAAATGACTTTGACCCCACCCCCTAAAAAACTCCTTCTTGACACTTGAAATAATGAGGGTCAGTTTGTAATGAAATGCTACTTAGCTTTGGTCTTTGGCTTGTAAGCCATCAAAAAATCCCTTGAATGCAATTTTTAATCTTGGTTGTCAGCTACCTTTTGAAACAAAGAACTCTCTAAATTTAAGTAAAAAAGAAATGTGTATCTGTCTTTCCATGTAATCTTATAATAATAATAATAATAAATTTGGAAGGGACCTTGGAAGTCATCTAGTCCAACCCCTTGCTCAGGCAGGAAACCCTATACCATTTCAGACAAATGCCTGTCCAGTCTCTTCTTTAAAACTTCCAGTGTTGGAGCATTCACCACTTCTGGAGGCAGGTTGTTCCACTGATTAATTGTTCTAACTGTCAGGAAGTTTCTCCTTAGTTCTAGGTTGCTTCTCTCCTTGACTAGTTTCCATCCGTTGCTTCTTGTCCTGCCTTCAGGCACTTTGGGAAATTGCTTGACTCTCTCTTCTTTGTGGCAACCCCTGAGATATTGGAACACTGCTATCATGTCACCCCTCATCCTTCTCTTCATTAAACTAGACATACCCAATTCCAGCAACCATTCCATACATGTTTTAGCCTCCAGTCCCCCAATCATCTTTGTTGCTCTTCTCTGTACTCTTTCTAGAGTCTCAACATCTTTTTTACATTGTGGTGACCAAAACTGGATGCAGTATTCCAAGTGTGGCCTTACCAAGGCATTGTAAAGTGATATTAAGACTTCACGTGATCTTGATTCTATCCGTCTGTTAATGCAGCCTAGAACTGTGTTGGCTTTTTTGTACAGACATAACTAAATAATAAATAATAACTAAATAATACTTCATTTGAGGTTGACAGCCATAGTTTGTGATGAATTTTTTTCTTTATAGCTTAACTGGAACAAGGTTTTGGACTATTTTCAATGGGGAATGGCTTTACAATATTTTATTTGGTCCAGAAGAAATCATTCCTGATCCTCCTGTTCAGAAGTTTCTTTCTTAATCAGTTTGATTTTATTATAATAAATCTTACACATAAAAGTTTAGCAGATATTTTGGAATGAATTCTTTTTTTCTGTTTAGTCTCTGCCTGAGTCCAAATGTGTGGACAATTGTCATCCTGGATTTGTAAAACGGGCTCGGGAAGAAGAACCAGCATGCTGCTATGATTGTATTCCTTGTCCAGAGGGGACCATATCCACTCAGGAAGGTGGGTGACACCAGAGAAGAGGGCAACTGGATTCAACCAGAGCATTTTATCATAGTGTATGTAAAGAGACACATGTGAAACTGATTATTTTTTTAACATTTTATTATATTATTATTATTATTATTATTATTATTATTATTATTATTATTTTAAAAATTCCATTTCTACATTGAACAGTGTGTTGTCTAGGTATACAAGTATTAAAATATAATAATCATCACATTCATAATAATCTTATTAAAATGCAATCATATACTAAAAAATAATCAAAATATTGAAAATAGTATTACCCACATTAGTTGTATAACAATCAAAGTATTTAGTAATTCATTATAAATTTTGCTCACATAATTCACATATTCTCATATTTCCAATTTTCTAACCTCTGTTTTTATCAGCTAAAACTAATATTTTAGTTTTCTCTTTGTTTATTTTCAGTCCTGCAACTGCACCATATTCTTCTATTTTCTCAATTAGTTTGGGTCCTGTTTCTTGTGGTTCTTCTAGGATGAACACTAAGTCATCAGTAAATGCCTGTAATTTATACTCCTCTTTCTTTTTTTTCATACCTTTTATTCCACTGTCTTGTTTAATATTTCTATTTAACACCTCTAGAGTTAGTATAAATAACAATGGTGATAAAGGACATCCTTGCCTTGTACCCTTAGTTATATTAAATTTTTCTGTTAAGTCCCCATTTATAATCACCTTAGCTGTTTGTTTATGGTATATTGCCTTAATTGTAGTAATAAATTTCCCTCCAAAGTCCATATGCTTTAATTGTAAAAACATAAACTGCCAATTCACATTGTCAAATGCCTTCTATGCATCAAGGAAGATCAGTGTTATTTGGTTTCCAGGGTGCATCTCATAGTATTCCAATATATTCAAAATCATCCGCATATTATTTTTAATCTGCCTCTTAGGTAGAAATTCATTCTGATCTACATGTATAAACTCATTTAAGAACCTTTTCAGTCTCTCAGCTATTATTGAAGCGTACATTTTATAATCTACATTTAACAATTATATTGGCCTATAGTTTTTTATTTGTAATAAATCAGAATCTTCTTTAGCTATCAGTGTTATATTCGCTTCCGTCCATGTTTTAGGTATCTTTGCTTCTGATCGTGCTTCATTACAGACTTTGAGCATAGATGGGCCTAATGTGTCTTGTAGGTGTTTATAAAATTCTGCCGGTAAGGCATCTATCCCAGGTGTTTTATTATTTTTTTGTCTCCTAATTGCTTCTGTTAGCTCCATCATTATTTTATTCTTCATTGTTGTTTTCAATGTGTCCCATAATGGGAGGACTGAGAAAAAGATCTTGAAGAAAAAGGCAGGGAGTGATAGAAGAACATGCTGGATTGGGCAAGATGAATTCTGCTAAAGGAAGTATCATTTCTACAGTACTTGTCAGCTTGGAAGTTTCCTTCTGTGTTTATCATCTAAATTCTTTGAAACTTGAGGAATGGTTTCAGGTCAATGGGTTTTGCTCATCCAAACTAATGTTATCTTAAAGGTCAAAAGCTATATCAATCAATCCATCAGTCAGTCAGCCAGTCAATATTTATTAAGATCATAGATGTGGTGGCTGAAGAGATCCTCTTTTAACTTAATAAAGATAAGGTCCCTAAAAGTGATTAAGAAATGAAAGGCACAACTTACAGTCAATTTGAAAAATAAATTCCAAAATGGCTGCCTTTTGAACAATGAAGTGATTGCAGCCCTGCCTGGCAGCTGAACATCTCACCAGATCACTCCAAAGCACACCTCCTGAAGCTACTTGCATACCACTGCTGTATGGAGGATTTTGTATGGGGTGTTTCTAGAACTTTGCCTAATTCAGGCGAGTCATATAAACAAAGGAATGCCGGTTCCTTCTGTTAGTAAGTTGAAAAAGTGACAGAACAGAGAAAACCATTTCAGGGAGCCCAAGGGAGCCTTCTCTGAGCATATTGTCAGTTGGCCATCTTCACCGGAAGTCACCATATTGCCCATCGAGAGGATATCAGGATGAGAGAAGGGATGTAGAATAAATTTTCCATTATTGGGGATAAAAACCTGCCTCTTTCCTCTCTGATGCACTAATTATCCATGTTGTGGATTAAGAGGTAAAACACAAATATTGTTAATACCCCAATTCAACAGTATAAAGTTTATCATAGCCATGATAGTGGATTTCTTGGTAGGATTACTACTGGGTCTTCTCCCTTCTATCTTTCAATGTTCTTCCTTATAATATAGTGAAATGTGAAACAATAACCACATGAACAAAAAAGGAATACAGTCATGTTTGTGAAAGGAAGGAAATCTTTCAAACCCTTTTAGGATGAAAAAAGAACCAGAGCTAAATAAAGGAGAGGGTAAAAAATTAATAAAAACCCCAATCTACATAATATCCAATAATATTTATCTGGAGCTCAGTCAGTCTTTAAAAATTGTCATCACATCTAGACAGTATGGAAATATATTGCTTTATCTTCTCATTTTTAGAAGCTAAATACATTGCAGAGACAAATAACAGACTCAGTATCTCTTCCTGAATTACTTCACAAAATAATTTTTTGATACCATAAATCATGATATCCTTCTGGCCTGATTTCAGATGACAAAGGTCCATCTTTCAGGACTTCTCTCCTTTCTTCCTCATCATTTACATGAAACTGCTAGGTGAATTCATTTGCCGTTATGAGGATGGTATAATCAGTATGCTAACCATGGCTGGGCAGCTGTTGCTGGTGTCGTGCTAGCTGAACACCTAGAGGCTGTGTGGACTGGATGGGGAGGAACCAACTTTGACTTAACCCTAGGAAGATGGAGTAGCATCCTGTTTTGGGGCCCCTCAAGGTTCTAGTGATAAGCCATCTCTGAATATGGAGGGAGATGATGAACAAGTTGTGGGTCTTCCTAGACTCTTGCTGTAGTTTGTTGTGCAAGGGGAAGACATGGCTAGAGAAGGTTTCTTGGGCACTAACTCTACCCTTTCCTGCACTGCGGAGTCTTGCTCATGCCTTAGTCAATTCCTGTTTGAATTACTACAATATGTTCTACGTGGGGTTGATCTTGAATACCACCTGGAATATACAAATGGTCCAGAATGCAATGGTATATACAATGTTGGGTGCCCCTATATTCTTCCATGGTACACCACTATTACATAAGCTGTACAGGATCTCAGTTTTCTTCCAAATGCAATTAAATTCACCTTTAAAACCCTACTTTGCATAGGGCCAGGATATCTGTAGGACCTCCTCTACCTGAGAATATCTGCTTGTCCCACTATATCAGATACAGAAGACACACTGTAGGTCTCTTTCCTAAAACTTTGCTACCATGTGGATCCTCAAAAGCCTGCCTTTTTGTTGCAGCTCCTGCCCTATTAAACACCTTCCCCATTGAAACCCAACAGGCCTCCACTCTCCTAAAGCTCTGGAGACCTAGTTCTTCTTCCAGGCATTGGGAAGAAGTGAGGTCTGTGCAAGATTGCAACAAGGTAGATTGCCTCAGGGAAGAGTGTTTATGGTGCCAATTATTTCCCTTTGGGGTTTTAGTTTGGTTTTTGTTGACATTTTTATAGTTGTATATATTGGGAGTTTATTTTTTTTAATTGAAAAGTTTTACAAATTTTTTTTACAAAACATCCCCAAAACCAACCCACCCAACCCCCCCTCCCCCAACTTCCCAGAGCTGAATATAGGGTCATAAATATAATAATCATATTCTAACTAAAATTATCCATTATAAAATTAAACAAATTCATAATGTGCTTTAACTCCCCTTTAACTTTGATACATTCAAATTATTAAAAACAATAATAACTTAAACAAAAATATAATCAATACTAATATAATAATAACTTAAACAGAAATATAATCAATACTAATACTAAAGTTAATAAAAATATAAAATCTACTCATAAGCTAAATGGAACTTTTTAGTCCCATATTTATTCTGAATCTAATCTATCCATCTCCTCCAAACTGAAATATATCTTTCCTGCGAATGATCCTTCAGATAAGGAGAAATCTTAGACATTTCTGCAAGATTCGATACCTTAATTACCCATTCTTCTATAGAAGGCAAACTATCCTTCTTCCAATATTGTCCCACCAGTAACCGTGCTGCTGTTATCAAGTTCAACATCAGATTAGTTTCTTTAGTATCACAATCTACAACAATACCCAGGAAAAACAATTGTGGAGAAAACTTTATCTTTCTCTTAAAAATCTTTTGAATGTTCCACCAGATTTTAATCCAAAAAGCTTTTATATTTCTGCAAGTCCACCACATATGAAAATAAGTAGCATCTAAACTACTGCATCTCCAGCATTTAGACTGTAGGTTAGGATACATGTTAGACAACTTTTTGGGATCCAAATGCCATCTATAAAACATTTTATAAAAATTTTCTCTTAAATTTTGAGCCTGAGTAAATTTAACATTTCTAACCCAGATTACCTCCCAAGTATCCAACGGAATTGGTTCCTGTATGTTTTGTGCCCATATATTGGGAGTTTATTAAAGTGGACTGTAACATTTGGTTTAAGATGGGCAGCCGGAAAGAATTTATATCTTTCTATATCTATATTTATATTTCAGTTTACCAATTACTATGGCTTTCTTTTCTCTCACTATCAGCTGTCATCCAGAGAAGGTCTTTCTTGGAATGTGAAAGAGCAGACTATCAAAATAATATTACTTATTGTTTTCTCAGATACTGAAAAATGTACCAACTGCCCAGTTGATCAATATCCAACCGAGAACCGAGTCCAGTGTATCCCCAAAACAATAACTTTCCTGTCCTATGAAGAATATCTGGGTATCATCTTGGTCTCCTTTGCTGTACTCTTGTTTCTAACAACAGGCTTTGTTTTAGTCATATTTCTTAAATATCTAAGAACTCCCATTGTCAAAGCCAACAACAGAGACCTCTCCTTCATTCTCCTGCTTTCCCTCTTGCTTTGCTTCTTGTCCTCCTTTATCTTCATTGGCCGACCAAGGAAAGCCACCTGCCTTCTTCGACAAACAATGTTCAGCATCGTCTTCTCCATAGCTGTGTCTTCTGTGTTAGCCAAAACAATCACGGTAGTGCTGGCTTTCCTGGCCACAAAACCAGGGAGCAGCGTGAGGATATGGTTGGGGAAGAGCTTGGCCAACTCCATCATCCTTTCTGGTTCTGCTGGAAAAATTATAATTTGTGTAATCTGGCTAGGAGTTTCTCCTCCATTTCCTGATTCTGACCTGCACTCCCAGCCAGGAATGATCATCCTTCAATGCAATGAAGGCTCAGTCACCATGTTTTATGTTGCTCTCAGCTACATGGGTTTCCTTGCTATCATTTGCTTCACAGTGGCTTTCCTGGCCAGGAACCTCCCTGGGGCCTTCAATGAAGCCAAGCTGATCACCTTCAGCATGCTGGTCTTCTGCAGTGTCTGGATCTCCTTCTTGCCCACCTACCTGAGCACCAAAGGGAAATACATGGTGGCTGTGCAGGTTTTCTCCATCTTGGCCTCGAGTGCTGGACTGTTATGCTGCATCTTCTTCCCCAAGTGCTACATTATCATCCTCAGGCCAGATCTAAACACTAAGGAACATTTAATGATAAAAGTCGGTATCTGATCATGAAATAGTTTCTTAGGATCACAAAATTTAATTATTTATTGCAGTTATTATTGAGTTTGTATGCTTATTTTGACAATTAAGGTTAGTTAAAATAAAAGGAAATAAACATATAATGCATGTAAGACTAAAGATAATCATCAAAGTGTAAAATAAATTAATTAATAATTTAAATTGTCATGTAATAAGGGAAGGGAAAGATAAGAAATGAGATATTTCAGGCCCCGTCCGACGAGCCACCCAAAGATTGACACCGGAACGGGAGCTGGTTCTTCTAAGCCGTGTTTATTATCCGCA
>NW_027673536.1:62500-64072 GCF_964194415.1 Vipera berus
GAACGGGAGGCGAGCGAGCGAACGGAAGGCGTCGTCCGAGCGCGGACGCCGTATCGACTTCGGAGCCGTCGATGTCCGAAGGAACGGGTAGACCGGAGGGGCCGCGGTCCGCCGCGGCCGACCGCCCGCCGGACCCGGCCGGGGCGGACGGGGAGGTCGCCGGACCGCCGGCGGACGGACCCGGGGCGAGGGAAGGGAGCGGATCCCCCGGAGGAGTCCTCCGGGTTTTCCGCGGTCTACCCCGAAGGGGAAGGCGCGGCGGGGCCGAGCCGGCGAGGGCTTCCGCGAGGCCCCGCCCGGTCCCCCGAAGCCCAGAAGAAGGGGAAGGTAGATCCGGCCGATCCAAAAGGAGGGAGGGAGGCGAGCGAAGGGAAGGCGTCGTCCGAGACCGGAGGCCGCGCGGACCTCGGACGGTCGACGTCGGAAGGATCCGGCCTTCCCGGGGGACCGGGTAGACCGGCGGGGCCGCGGTCCCCCGCGGCGGACCGGGCGCCGCGCCCGGCCGGGCCGAACGGGGAGGTTCCCGGACCGACGCCGGCGGCCCCCGAGCCGGCGGCGGACGGACCCGGGGCGAGGGAAGGGAAGGGAGCGGATCCCCCGGAGGAGTCCGCCGAGCGGCAAAGGGCCGCCGGGTTTCCGCGGTCTACCCCGGAAGGCGGCGACGGGAAGGAGCGGCGGGGCCGAGCCGGCCGGGGCTTCCGAGAGGCCCGGCCCGGCCGGTCGCCGGGCCGCCGGTCGGCCTCCGCGGCGGCGACCGGCGCCCGCGGCCGGATTGCGCGCGGAGATTATCGGCGAACGGCCCCGGCCTCTACCGTGACCGGTGGCTCCCGACGCCGCTTTTCTCCCGATCGATCGCGGACTCCGCGGTCGCCTCGGGGAGGGACCTCCGCGGGCCGCCCCGTCCCGGGTCGGTGTTCAGGCGGAGCGGACGCCTCCCCGCCTCGGCGACCGTCGCGCGGCTTCCACGGGCGCCCGGATCCCGCTCCGGGCGGGTCCGCGCCCGGCCTCTCGTTACGCTCGGGCCGCGGCGTTCCGTCGGCCCCGCCGCCCGGGGCGCAGCCGTCCTCCTTCCGCGGGGCGGCTGGCGCGTCGCCGGGCGCCCGGCCCTCCCGGGCCGCGGCTCCGCCTCCGGCGTTCGCCCGCCTCTCCGAGGGTGCGACTTTCCTTTTCTCTAGCGCGAGAACCGTCCGTCCCGCCCAGAGAGACCCTCCGGGGGTGGGGGCGAGCGGGCCTCCCCAGCCCGGCCGCTCCGCCTTCCCCCCGCCGCCAGCGCCGCGTTCCCCTCTCCGGCCCCGCCGACCGGCGGAGAGGGCGACCCGGAGCCGGGCCCCAGCCCAGCCAGCCGACCCCCGGGCCGGCTCCGATCCCGCGCAGCTTCGGCGGCTACCTGGTTGATCCTGCCAGTAGCATATGCTTGTCTCAAAGATTAAGCCATGCATGTCTAAGTACACACGGGCGTGACAGTGAAACTGCGAATGGCTCATTAAATCAGTTATGGTTCCTTTGGTCGCTCCCACCGTTACTCGGATAACTGTGGTAATTCTAGAGCTAATACATGCCGACGAGCGCTGA